>NC_136593.1:5169621-5177121 GCF_910589615.1 Taurulus bubalis | reverse complement strand
TGAAAATCTGACAAAATACATCTTATATAAATAAATCACAAATTGACACTGATGTATTTCAAATTCCAATGGCTTTATTTTATGTATATAGATTTGTATATATTTATATATATTTATATATATTATATATATACTTATGTCACAACTTTTACTCAGTTGCTTGATTATCATCTTTTGTTCATCTTAACGACATGACACTAAGACCAAGGCATTCCACATGATCATATCTTTCAAAAGAGTAAAGAAAACAACGCGACACGCACACACACATCAATGTACAGGTATCGTGGTTCTGTCTGTAGGAAGAACGGCAAAGTAAAAAGCAGACGAGAGACGAGCGGACAGAGTGAGCAGAGAAAGGTGAGAAACCAGATGAAGCACTGGAGCCAAACTGGAGGATTCTGTTGCATAGATTGAAGCCAACAGGAGGATGTTTGGTCGAAACGGACAGGATGAGAGCGACACACACACGGACACACACATGTACACACACACACTTAGGGAAGCACAGGAAGTTTTATTTTGTCTCCCAAACAAAATCACCGTGAGGCTCAGAATCTGCCAGACAAGGAGGCCGAGAACCTCGTGAGGAAAAGGAAAAGTCAGAATCAAAAGGATTCATCCTCTGGGAACACGGATGTCTTTACGGGATTTAATGACGATCCGTCAAATAGTCGTTGAGATATGTGAAATATTCAAAATAAATTGACTGCTTTGATGCCAAACACAAGTAAATGAAGGACATTTAGACGTCCATGTTGGGGAATAAACGGAATACAAACTGTAAATGCACAGAAAACATTTTTTTTCTATAAATGAAACAATAGCTGAATAAATAAAACGTGGTTCTTGAATCCTGGCTGCCAGATTTGATAAAACAGATACTAGATTATCGCTCACTGTTCTTTAAATCCTCCGTTTGATAATGCATTTGTATTCTCGGTCTGTGTCCAGTACAGAGATATGACGAGGCCATGGTTAGCATAGCTTAGCACAAAGACTGGAAGCGGAGGGGAACTGCTAGCGTAACTCCAGAAAATCTACTCCAACATCTTCCAATCGTCGATCGACATTTAGAAACAGTCGAAACAGGAATATCTAAAGAGATGTTGGGGTCTTGTGTCGTTTTAGACTTTTAGATGCCGACGAGATTAAAACCCAGAGGACTTTTATTTAAAAAAAACATTTTTATGGCGATGAACAATCAGATTAAAATGTAAACCCAGAGTTTATCACGGTCATCACAATGTGAATTAGAGCACATGAACAAGGAAACATGTTTTTTAAACATCGTGTAAATTGGGCTTTTAAAGAATTGTAAGAAGTGGGATCTTTTCAGTAAACGTCAAAATGTTTTGTCAATCAATTAATCTGCAACTATTTTGATAATCAATGCTGCTTTTATTCGTCACATATGAAGTCAAACTGAATATCTTTGGGTTTTGAACACATTTTAGACAAAACTATATATTGATGAATCTGAAGAATAATCAATATTGAAATGAATTCCTAGTTGCAGCACAACAATTGGAAAATTGCCTCTCAGCCGACATATTGATCAATATTCTGATTTATCTGTGAGAAAGAAACACGGTCAGACATTTTTTTCAGATGAGCGACAAACTCCATTATCCCTCGTTTTCCTCCCAGAACCTGAACCAGCAGAGAGAAGCAGCAGGATAATGATCATGGGGATCAATGGATGTGATTGGTGAGATGATGATGATGATGATGATGATGACACCCGCAGAGCAGACGCCCACCTGAACGCCTCCCTCCTCCTCTCACTGCACGGGTGGGTGGGTGATGCGTTCACGGGGGATCTGTAAATCTCAGTGTGTGTGTGTGTGTGTGTGTGTGTGTGTGTGTGTGTGGATGAAGCGGTGAAGGATGAGCCGACAGATTCGTTGCAAGTTATTCAGTTTCGGGATAAATGAGACGATGGAAACAAACAAAAAAAGAGAAGAAGAATCTTCCATCTTCCATCAATCCATCCATCAGAAGTCACACAGTTTTAATTTCCTCAGTGTGTTTCACCTCACAGTGCAGATACAGGAGAGTGTGTGTGTGTGTGTGTCTGCATGTGTGTTTGTGTAACGTTGCATGTGTTCGGGGGCGTGTGTTTGAGATTAATTTGGTAAAAACAAGTCAACATTTTTGGGATGTTTCATTCCATACTAAAACATGCAGAACACAGAACATTGAACACATATACTGAACAGTTAGTTTTATCCAAATGCAGTTTCTCTTTTTGTTTTTAATATATATATATATATATATATATATATATATATATATATATATATATATATATATATATATATATATATATATATATATATATATATATATATATATATATATATATATATCTCTTTTCGCACAGAGTGGCTTTAGGCTACACAGAACACGACAGAAACAATCGCACCAGGTTGGACATATTGCTTTAAACCACCAAGTTTTTGTATATATGTCATGCATGCCACATAGATGATATTATGTTTATACAAAAATAACACCAACAGCCTATTACTGTGTATCATAGCAATTACAGAAAACCTTTTCAGTCTTTTTTGCAGTGAAGTTCAACTGAGAAACCATATACATATACATATCTATGTATTTGTATCCAATACACACACACACACACACACACGTGTATATATATATACTAGATATAAATATATAGAGATATTATAAATATATAGATATATATGTTGAGTGGTTATGACTTTTCCAAATGTGATATTCCAGTTTTGTTGAACCATTTTTTTTTCGTGATAGTTTAAGTGGATGTGAAGGTTCTCCAAAGAATTCCTTAAGATCCGACAACAGGAAGCTGTTCTGAGAGAAAGGCAGTGCTCTGAGGAGGAAGCAGTCAAAATGCAACGATGACCGGATAAGAGGAGAGTTCCTTTTTCCACGCAGAAGTCCGGTTGGAGAACCGGAGATCTTCCGAGCTCTGCGTCTCCGATGGCGGGCCGGTGCTGAATCAGTCCAACACGACCACAGGAAGGCCATGATGGCAAGCGCAGAGGGACAATCCTATCCAGGGGGGCTTGGAGGGGGGAGGGGCCGGGGAGGGAGGGTCATGTGACTGCAAACTTTCTAAAAAAACAAACTTGTGCAGAAGAAGAAAAGAAACGACTTTGGCAGAACATCCTTAAAGCTTTGCTGGATGGTGATTGGCTGATTTCCCCCGCCAGCCCCTCCCCCTTCCCATTTCCTGTCAACCGATTGGACAACAGGTACACTTCATCCCCTTATATGACAATATTTACATTGCACTGACTGAAGGAGCACAGCTGTTCTGAAGGTGCGTCTCGTTTGGCGGCAGGAAGAGGAAGTGATGTCACGAGCACTTCCAATAAGTCCCGCCCTCTTCCCCGAGAAATGTTTCTGACGTCGGTGGTGGTGTAAAAATGGCAATGACGTCTATGGTCGCAGCCGTGTGCCGCCACAGGCTCCGCCTCCTTCAACGTCCAAATTTCACGACCGAATCAAAAATAAAATAAAAAGCGGCGTCCTCTTGCTCTTTGGCCTGAATTTAGACGACTCAACCTGAGGTCCGGGGGCCGTCCGGGGGCCGCCTGGAGCCTGTTGTTTGGGCCCCTAGTCTTCATTAGACCTCTCATTATGACATGAACAGCAGTTAACCGGGACAAAAAGACACATTTAAATGAACAAAAAAAAATACCCAAATTAAAACTTCCAACATGATTTCGTCATGGCAACCCCCAAAACGTAGAGGTAAAGGTATTACAGCTGCTGGTCACATTAATTAATAGCGTCTTTAAATACTGAAATGACATTGACAGAGGAACTCAAAGAGAGTCCACGTTGTGTTTGGAGAGATGTTGGTGAAGGTCCTCATGGGTCATACTGGTTTCTAGCAACCCAGACTAGGGACTGGACCCAAGACCAGGTCTACTGGGTCCAGTAGGGCCCTGCTGTGTTGGTGTCGGACCAATGTGGACCGAGTCTAGGGGGCGCCTTCACAAGCCACAGTCTGTTCGGATGGGCCGAATCGGAATTACATTTATATCACTTTTGGTCCGTTTTCTGTTTAGTCCGGTCCAATTAAAGCAGAACCAGTTTAGCGAGGGAACCTCTGATCTACTGTGAGCTTAAACCCAAGCATGTTCTGCATGTTCTCCTCGGCTCAGACGTCAAAGAAACATCGGACTTCTGCAGAAGGCAGAGTCGGTCCTCTGCCACCGGTTGTTCTGGTCCGCATCAGAGTTGGATCAAAACGGACTAAATGTTGGCTTGAGAAAGCGCCCCAACTGTCCTTAAGTGCCTTTTTTGGGTTTTTTTGGATCAAAGCCCTTAGACCTACGATGGGACCAGGATCTCTTTTAAAGAATTAGTCACGTTGGGGTTCAGGTTTTCTTTTCACGGGTCCACTTTAAAAGACCTCGCTCAGAGCTCGTTTTTTGTAAAAGACGCGCCTTCACAGGCCACGCCCCCCCCTTTCAACAGAGGCGGGGCCTGAAGCAGGACACAGCCAGTTTGGAAAACAGCATCAGTCCACTCATTTAAAGAAATCAGTCGCTTCAAAGTACAGAAACAAAAGGAAACCCAGAGGTTGGATAAATAATTATACACTCCCATTTAATGTTTGATACAGGTAGCTGTATTCACTCCAATGGAGTCGGATAACTGCGAAATCACATATCGTGTAGTGTGTGTCACAACATCTTAGATAAAGTGAATATACTCATGTAAAAGGGGGCTAATGAGACTATTGGGAGACGGTTGAGATTCCAATTGAGCGGCCGACAGGAAGTAAACAAGTCACTGCAGGTTTCTGAGCCCTAACATCAGGTGACCAAGACGACACACGTGGCATAAATATTAGAGCTGTAAAAAGAGTCCACGTTAGATTCATCTCATTCATGTACTGTACTGTCACCAAACTCTTCAGCTTATACATATATATATTCATATATCTCCAAAATATTAAAAAGTACTTAATATAAAAATACAGAAGAGTTGTAAAAAATGAGCAAAACATTGAATTTTATATGAAAACCATGCAAGAAAGATTCCCCGTTCAGTTAAATAGTAACTCTAAGATTCAGGAAAGCAAGGGAATGAAAGGGAAGTGGTCGAATGAGAGAAGTGCAGGCGAACTGCCACCCACTTGCTTTTCATGTAAACATTGTAGAGGTCCTTTAAACTTGGTTCGGCAGTGACGACTGAAGATTTTTCTTCTTGCTTTTTGGTCGTGTTTGGAGTCGAGGGCCGAGGGGAGGCGGGGCCAGAAAGTCCAAAGGAAACCTCGATAACAATGAGATAAAAAAACAATACAGACAACCTATAAAATATGGCTCTGAGTTACATAGAAAAAGCTCATCAGAGGGGAGAGGAAGAACCTAGTCGTGACAGAAAGTTGGATATATGGCAGTAGTAGCACATAGGTTGATGGCTGCTAGTCAGACTAAGAGGGGATTACACACGTCGCTGCTTCTGATTGGGAGATGATTCCTTCCTCTTTTAAGACAGTAATCTGCGGATAGGCAGGAAGTACCGAGCGGTGGCGGAGACAAACGGTGGAGTTCACTCTACAGGCTGACTGGTGACATCATCAGTCTCCCATGAAGAAGACACAGGACAGTAGGAGACGCACGGCGGCGATGAAGATGACGATGATGATTCTCTGCTGCTGGCTTTGTGGCGTCACCGATTTAGTTTCTGTTCGTACAAAATCGGGGAAACGAGGGAACACAAAAAACGCCAGAACTGGTACTAAGATGCGTCTGGAACACAGACGGACGGTCCAGACTCGGTTCAGAGATCCATCGACTTCCTGTCTGTTCGGACTGAACGTCCGTGACCCCAAAACTGGACGCCGATCTCGCTTCAGACCCAGAACACACCAAGAGGATTATACATCCCAACTGGGGCCGAGGGGTCCACCAGGAAGAGCTTCAAGAAGCGCCTGGGAAACCTTTCTTAGTGTCGCACACACACACACACCTAAATGTTGCGCTCCACACAGGACGCTCCGGTTTACCGGACGGACACAAACGCCTCACTTGAAGGCTGCCGAGTCAGATTTGTTGTTTTTTGCGCTGCCGGTTCTCCGTCAACCCAGATCTAAATAAGCAGCAGCAAAAAGGATCGAACTCTCGGATTAAAAAAGAGGGCTTTTATTTTGAAGGAGACAAAATGGCAGTAGTTCAGTTTGGAGAGTCCAAAACGTGAAAGATGAGAGCTAGATGTTTCGTCGACTCTGACACCCAAAATACAGTTAGCGGCACAGTGGGGCAGTGTTTAGCGAAGTGTGGGGGGGAGGGGTCGCCTCACAGTGTCACGGTCGCAGGTCGTCACTTTTAATTGGTTGTCACACTCCAAGTGGGCGGGCCTTATCTAATACGTGCCTGTCAGAGGAGATAAGAGAGTTTGAGACGATGTTTCTCCGACATGAACTGAACCGACGCTCATCAGCGGCAGCAGAAATATGTCAGGTTCTAGTTGAGCTGCAGCCTTTTGTTGTTTTTTGTGTGTTGCGGCCTCACGTCTTGTCGGCTGTGGCGACAGCAAGAAAGGCCCCGCAGGACATGAAACCCCACGTGGGTTTGTATCGTTGTACGTTGTTGTGGTAACAGGAAGTTCAGCCCTACAGACAGGAAGTTAACGTTGCTCTGAACGGACGCTGCGAGCAGATTAAACACACACATGGTCGTCCAAAACAGAACCCCAAATATTCATTCCTAAATTATCATGCGACTCAACACGAATGAAACACAACATGCATCCTACTGAACAAGAGCCACGCTCCTGTCTCCTATCGACACGGTGGACGCAGTGGGGGAGGGGCTTAGAGAAGCAGAACCCTGGCTGGATGAGATGAGGTCGGATCCCCGCTGAGCAGAGAGCCAGCCCTCTCTGGACGCCGCCATGTTGGATATATATATATATATATATATATATATATATATATATATTTGGGGGTAGTAAACATTCTGTCCTTCCACATGCAACACAGCTGACAAAAAGAAAAAGCAACACATATCAGACACGATAAAGGGAAAAACATTTCTTTAAACAGTTCAACCTCGAACACGGTAGTGTCGCACACTCAAGACATTCTGATTGAATCAACCATCAGTTAACATTCGTTAGAGGTTTTTTAAAAACAAACAAAAGAAACAACCCCCCCCAAAAAAAAAAAAAATTACATTTTTGCATTTGCCTAAAAATCTTCTGATCAACAAACCGCTCCGGCTGATGAGCGGTGTAGAGGAGCGGGAAAGCGTATGTACATGGGAATCACTGCACTCTTTGAAAAGTTCTGTGCCGTTTTTTGAGAGAGGCGCGGCGGAATGAAGCGAGTACAGAACACACGACATGCTGCTGCTGTGAGTCCCGCGGAGATCGAACCCAACGTAGTTTAAAAGCTTTTCAAAAAGGATCGGCAGGTTAAAAAATATACACGGAATGGACAAAAAAAAAATGGGTCTTCCACAGTGGAGACTCTGACTCCACCCTCTC
>NC_136593.1:5114621-5167121 GCF_910589615.1 Taurulus bubalis | reverse complement strand
CCTTGAGTGGTTTTAGATGCTTCATAGAATAAAACTGGTTGTATTTTATATTTTTATAATTCCACAAAAAGACTAAAAACTGACCTTCCTGTTTTTTTTTTTACATTTCTAGTTTTGCACAGAAAAAACACAACACAACATGTTGATTAGCGAGCTTTGCTAGGTGTATTTTGTTTGGACTTTGAGAGCCCGGCTAGCAGTTTCCCCCTGCTTTCAGTCTCTATGCTAAGCTAGGCTAACCACATCCATGACTCCAGCTGCACATGTGACATTAATACCCATCTCCTTATCTCACAGAAAATGTGGAACTGTTCCTTTGAATATCATTCCACGTACAGCTGTCACGACACACTGAATCTCTTGGGGTCTTATTACTGCTTAATTATTTATTTCCCTACAGCTGTTTCAGAGGTTTACTTTCTGTTTTAATTACTTAAAAATGCAAACTGAGCATTTCGTGCTTCACATTAAATGCGTTCCGCTGGAAACCCCTTTTGTGAGGCTCTTATTGTGAAGCAGCTGCAGCCAATATAAATGAGCTAACTGAGATTGGGCTTTAGGCGTGCTATTTTTAAACAATATGTGACGTGTTTGGTGCTATTTCATCAGCGGATCACTTTAAAATATCCAGCTTCGCTTGGTTCTCACTATAGAAAAATACTACCAAATGTCTTTTGACCTGCAAATTACCAAATTAAAATAATAAAACTGAAATGATGTCATGATAAAATCCTAGTATGATGCTAGTTTTACTGCTCAGAGGTCGTTTCAGCTCTTCTTTCTACAGAACAACCATGAGCGCGTTGGGCTACAGCATCCGTCTCGATGCTGCCTCCACTTCCTGTTACATTATTCCCTCTGAACAACATGGACACGTCAGTCACATCATGTTCTATCAGACGGTTATTGATAATATAATAATAGCAAAGATAATCTTTCAGATGTTTCCGATTGGCTCGGGCTGTGCAGACAGCGGCTGATGACAGAGACGGCGTTTTAGTGTTGGTGAGTCATGCAGAGGGGAAAAGAGAAGAGTCCAGCCGGGTGAAGCGAGGTGTTAGCTGGCCTCCGGTCACCGACTCACTGCCTGCAGTGGAGGAGGAAGCAGCGGCGGCAGCAGGGGGCGGGGCCCCGGCCGAGTTGGTGAGAGAGGAGGAGGAGCTAAGCCCTACGTGGGTGGGGCTAGAGAGAGTTTTGGCGGCAGTGGCGTCATTGTGCTGGCTGACGACGGACGGCTGGCGGCGCAGGGCACCGGGCACCGGAGCCTGGCCCGTCTGGAAGGTATAGACCACATCCATCTGAAGGAAGGACAGCCACAACACACCGTTAGAGAGCAGACAGGGCAGAGGAGACAGGGCAGAGGAGGCAGGACAGAGGAAAAGACTACAGAGGGTTTAAAGAGGCAGGACAGTTTGAAGGTCAGTTATATCTCATGTCTAGTGCAGCACAAACCGGACAGACAGAAGAAGAAGGTACCCATCTTCCCCTGGGGTAACCTACAGCACACAATAACGGTCTGCTCTGCAGCAGGAAGACGTTAATGGACCCAGAAGAACACGAGACAAAGACAAGAAGAAGCGGTCGAGGGAGAGATCAGGAAAAAAAGGGTATGAAGAGAGAGAGAGAGCTGTCATTTAGTCAGAGAAAGACTAAATGGGAAGAAGCTCAGATAGAACGAAGGGATGAAGGAAAGAAACGCAACAATGAGTAAGGAGCTTTTGAATCCGGCTGAAAGCACTCTGGGAGGAGGAAGGAGCGGAGAAAGAGGAGAAGATGTGTCACTCGGAGTGACTGATAAAAGTTTCGGCGGCGAGGTGCTGCTTGTACCAATTATTCCCCCTCTGTGTGTGACTGTCGAGGCGTTGAGCGGCGTAACGCTGCCCACCAGGATTAGAGAGGAGGAGGACAGGAAGAGGAGCGTGGAGAGATAAGAACCTAATTAGCTCGCAGCCTTTTTCGTTACCTCCCCCTCCATCCTCCCATCCTCCCATCCCAGGAGGATGACAGACTGATATTACAGATACACAGACATGAAGAGAAAAGAGAGCGCTTCCTCTTTTCTCTACAGCGTTAGATAGATAGATTGCTACTACAGCTACTACACATCGTTGTTTATCAACCCCCATTTCCAGGTCAATAATTCATTTTAAAAAGGTAATATTTTAGTTGATATGCAAACGGTTTCTTATTTCCTCATCCAGCAGTGATGGAGCAACACTGTTCGCTCTCTTTTAGCTCTGCCTTTGGTCTCCTCCGACTATTATAACTATACATATTGGTCTATTTAGCTGCTAAATGCTCCACCATGTTCACCAGTTGGTTTCTAACGGCGTCCGTCTGCTGTGTGCTGCAGAGCAGGCCGTGAACAAGTGGGCTTTTACAGCCTTTTCTCTCAGAAAACAGATGCATGCTGGAGAAGTTGCAGCTTCACAAAGAGCTAAAACTCACTATAAAACTCTGTAAAGCTAGTAGTTACTGTTAAGATACTATTGGTTGTTTCTGGAAAGGACACATTTAGAGCAATGCCAGAGAAGTTTGTTAGTTTGAGTCTTTTCAGAGGTCAAACAGAAGAAGACATCAGTTATTATTAATTCAGATGTGTTTATCCTGCGGACACAATAAGTACAAGTTAGTCCACTGTTGAGAGGAAAACACCTGGCCTCTGTGTGTGTGTGTGTGTGTGTGTGTGTGTGTGTGTGTGTGTGTGTGTGTGTGTGTGTGTGTGTGTGTGTGTGTGTGTGTGTGTGTGTGTGTGTGTGTGTGTGAGTGAGAGAGAGCTGGCTGCTGTTACTGCAGGTGGGTGTTAGCATCGAGGCTAATGAACCCCATAGGGACTGAATAGGACTGCCTGTGGACATGCTAATGCGAAGTGAGTGTATCCAGTAGGAGGAGGATCACTCACTCACTCACACACACAGCTGCACACACACACACACACACAGCTGCACACACACACACACACACACACACACACAGCTGCACACACACACACACACACACACACACACAGCAGAGTCCCAGACTGTGAGATGAGTCACAGGGGAAGACGCTGCTGTTTAGCTCCAACACCGACTGAGTGAAGAATAAAAATACCCAATAAGCTTTTTGTCCCACGCTGCATGCCGTCTTTAATTTCTGCGCCGAAGCTCTGCAGCAGAGTGTGAAATTAACTGGACAACAGTTGCTGTGCGTGTTCAAAATCATCCCCATCCGACCTCCGCCGTGTTTTAATTTAACGCGGTTGAACACGTCGAATGTGGAGGACGGGGTTTTAACATGAAGCTCCAGTCTTTTTAAATATGATAAAAGGGTTCATCGCTTTCAAATATACACGGAGAACATTAACAGAGTTTTGTAGTTTCCTAGAGTTCAGCAACATGAATCCACACTAAACTAGTAAACGCATTGAGGATTTGTCAAGTTTTCATTCTCCCTTTAGTTACGTAAACTCTGAGTGGAGACATTTTATCAGCGGCTTATGTATAAAGATTTATGTGGGGTTTTTTCCGCGCTCGAGGAAAGGTGAGCCGTTGTGCAACGGACCGTCGTGTGTGTGCTCGACGACGGAGATAATCCTGCACCGTCACGCTGCTCCTTCCACCTTAAAACAACTCGGTGCATCTTGCTGAGCCCCGGGGGATCAATGACACGGCAACAAGGAGGAGGACCACACAACTGCTCTTTCTTTTGGAATAAACGTCTCCGAAACTCGGTCACCTCTTTATCTCATCTCAGGTTTAAATCCACTGTTCCTCAGAGCAGACCCAGGTTTAACACGGTTTAACTCTTTACTGTGAGAGTAACTTAACTCACGTTATACCTTGTAAATGCAGTTAACTAAGAAGGGACGTTAAATCTCAAAATTCCCATTGAATAAAAAATCTTTTTTCGAGATGTTTGTTTCCGACTTGTTGTGTTTTGTTGTTCTGCAGAAACTGTGGAAGATAAAGTAAGAAGAAAACATTATAATAATAAACTTCTTACTCTTACGGCTTTTATAAATGAACCGTCTGGAATGTTTGTAGAGATTTGAATCCCTCCTCTCCGTCCCGATGAAACACAGTTCTTTACCTCCCGTTGTTTCTGGGACACTCGTTTGATTTTGGGAAGATGAAGGCAAAGAGGAGGAGGAAGAGGAGGAGGGTGCAGCTGAGTTAGATTTGTAAGTTTCTTTTGCAGATGACAGCGGACATCTTCCCATGTTTGAACAACAACTCACCCCTGAGACAACCGATGGCAAAACGGGAAAAAAAAAAAAAAAAAAAAAAGTCTAATTTTTCCTTCCACTGCCTCCTGCATCACCATGGCAACTGGTGTTTTCTGCAGCTCTCTTGACACGACAGATATCTGAGTCACCACCTCGGGGACCTCGATGTCAGAAAAAGCTCAAAGCGGTCAGTAAGGCGGTGCCGTTGGGCCCCGGCGGCCGTACCTGCGTCTGGATGCGGTTCAGGCCTCTGAACCAGAGGATCTGGCCGCGCCGCAGCTCCATCTCCGCGTGGTCGATCTCGTCGGCGCCCTCCGTCAGCTCCTCCGCGTGGATCTCCTCCTTCGTGGCGCCGTGACCGGCTTCCTTCAGGAACTTGAGGTGGTGGGTGGGGATGGCCGAGATCAGCTGAGATTGGAAACATTTAAAAGTGGAAAAGTTAGCGCATCACTCTGCTGGTAAGTTGAGTTTACTGGTCGGAGACATAGATGCTTATCCAGTTGCATTATGGGAAGTATAGGATCAAGCGTTTCTTGAACTTTACTTATTCAGGGACTAAAAGACAGTCTACCGTTTCAATCTGGTTTCAGTAAATCTTCTATTGATGTTTTCAAATCAACTGTCGTCACATTGCACGACGTCATCACCCAGAAGAGAAAAGAAAAAGTCCTACAAAATCCTAAATTTGAATAAAGCGACTGATAGGATTAAATAAATTGCTTAATTTAGTGAATATGGCTCGTCTGTGGCGCCGTTTTGTGTTTTTGAAAAGGCTAAATGACAACAAACATGCATGAAGCAGAAGATATGTTCAATGTCACTTTTGTCCGTTATTGGAACACAAGTCTGAACCCCTGGAGTGTGTTCATACAAACAGTATAATACTAATTACTACCGAGCCGGTTTGAACCGGTACCGACAACGTCGTCTTCACACGAGTGTGAGTGTGGAGAGGCTGAGCCGCACGCCGGGAAACGCCGGAGCAGAGGATGTAATGATCGTGCGAGGCACCGCCGCTCAATGATTAAAGGCAAACGCTGATTAGTGAAGCCTAATCTTTATCTGCAACGCTGCAGAAAACCAGGTTTAATAGACAGAGTGAACAGACACAAATGAATGAAGCTTCGAAGCTTCCCACTGTTCGGCTGAGCCTGAATTAAAGTCTCTTTAGATCACTGGCGAGTCCCTTTAATAACGGCAATGAACCTAAAAGTTCTTCTTCAATTTCAGGGAAATTTTGACAAAAGAATTCAGTAAAGATCAATGTAGATTTGTTTTACAATAAAAATCCTGTAAAAATCAACTCAATACCTTTTGCAAAATTCTTTATCTTAAACTGAAGTGGTACTTAATTTTTTTTTTAACAGACCTCAAAATCCCAAATACAACACTAATGAAAACAAAAAAACATGATTATTCTTGTGTACGCATTTAGTCCTGCTCATTTATTTCCAGCGCTATTATTACGCTGCATTATAAGCATGTTATTTTATCGTTAATCACGCGCCAAGCCTCCGGCTGCACGTCAGCTTTTTATAGTCGTGTCACAGTCTCTTTCTGTTAGAAACTAAATAAACCACAGACCTCAGATCAGTCTGTTTCTGTCAGCATCGCTCTGTCTCTGTTCTCCGTCTCTGCCCTCCGACTGAACCCAGCAGGCTTCTTGGGACTGAACTTTTTTTTGTATCTATATAATGTATGCTTTCTAAGCCTGCGTGTGTGTGTGTGTGCACGCGTGTGTGTGTGTGTGTGTGTGGTTACATGCCAACAGATTCCTGCATTTGATGCCGTGTTTGTGCGTTTCCACAGAGGGACTGACACGCTGGGTTTGTTGTCCCTCGGCGCTCGTAAACAGGAGTCGCGCTGCTTTCATGTGCTGCGCTGCTCGCTCATTACCATGGCGATGGTCGGGATGGCAACGCTGCAGCAGCGCAAGTGTGACAGGCAACAGTTTGCCGCCTCAGACCTCACCACCTCTTCATCTTCTCCTCAGTACATGACGTTGATTCACGGAGATCAACATGATTTTTCTTTTCTTTCCTTCTTTACATTCGGCTCAGAACAGAACTCCTCTGGTTCTGGTTCTGTTCTGGTCTCACCTGGCCCCACAGCAGCTCTCCCACGCCGATGAAGACGCACCACAGCCACTGGTCGATGGTCAGCGACGTGCAGGAGAACGGCTTCCCTCCGAACTGAACGATGACGATCTGAGGGGGAAAAGAACCAGATGGGACGCGTTAGCCGTCGACAACAAATCCCCACGTGTAAATAAACCAAAAACAACAACTAATGGATCCTCTAACAAGTATTACATGTGCATCCAAAGCCTGATATATCTCCTCCCTCTGTTTCACAGAGCTCCCATTGTTGTCCAGAAACTATTAAACACACATCAATGAGCCTCACTGCTGCGCCGGGTTCCTTCGTCAAAGTAGTCGCCAACAAATGCGCTGTTTTCTGTCTTTTTTTAAATATTAAACCATGTATTTGTGAGCCATTTGTAAAGATGTGTGTCTTCGTGAGGAACCGAAGGGCTCGTGGAGAAGACAGGAAAACAACACGCTGACTCTCAAACTGGTAAATGTGCAGGAACTTACTTAGTTTTACGACCTAAAACAGACACACATCTCGTCTTGTGATCAGCTCGGTTCACAGAGGACATCATTCACAACTGACTCCTTAACTTTAGCATGTTAACGACCTTCATTTTAATCTATGCATCTTGACAATAGAGGTATGAGAGGAAAAGGGTTGTTGTTGATGGAGTTACCTGCAGGGCGAAGGTCCCCAGCACCACGCTGCAGAAGATGGGGTTCCTGTAGATTCCCTCGAACACGTTCCTCTCCCCGTGAATCTTGCGGGCGTTGATCTCGTTGAAGAGCTGCATCATGACGAACACGTTGAACACGATGGTGTAGTGCTCCGACGGCGGGGAGTGCAGCGGGGCGTTGCGTCCGCAGTCGATGTCGAAGATCGACTCGCCTGAGAAACAAACAGATAGTTCTCTCACACACAGAGCAAACCGATTCTTCCACTGAGGGTAAGCCAGTCTGGTGTCTCCGGCCTGAAGGGCATGAGACTCACCGGCGAAGAGCAGGGTGAAGATGATGACGAGCTGGTACACGGCGTGACCCAGGATGTTCTTCATCATGGTCCTGGAGATGAGGGGCTTGTTGCGGCCGTACGGTCTACGCAGCAGCAGAGACTCGGTGGGCGGCTCGGTGGCCAGAGCCAGAGACGCCAGGGTGTCCATGATGAGGTTGACCCAGAGCATCTGGACGGCCTTCAGAGGGGAATCCTGCAGGAGGAAGAGGAGGAGGAGGAGGAAGAGTTGGGAGTTTAATGTACAGGAAGAAATGGAAATCTGAGTGAGCAACAACCAAAAAGTCCATCTCTGCACATTTCCTTCTTAAATTAAAAAGGGGCAGCGTGGAGGATTTAGTGGCACCTAGTGGTGAGGCTGCAGATTGCAACCAAACAGTGTCTAGAGCCGGCGTTTGGTTTATCCATTCTGGGCTACTGTAGAAAGATGGCGGTGCAACACAGTGGACAAAAACACAACACTTCTTATTTTCAGGAGACTAAAGGACACACTTACTCCATATCTGCCAACCGACCCCCTTAATTCATATGCAATTCAATTCCTTACTCTCCTAAAAAGAGGCTGAATTGAGCATCAGCTGAAGAGAAAGGAGAGTCTTTGTCTTAAAGCATCAGGTCTCCATCATGATTTTAAAGGAGGACTGATTCAACATTACACTCCTATAACACCATCACACTCATGACGGACAGGTTGTTTTTGGAGGGGAACTTTTCACCTTTATTGGGCGGATATGTCGAGGAAGACTGCAATCGGAGAGAGAAAGAGAGAGAGAGAGAAAGAGAGAGAACCAGGAACATTGTGGTCAAGCGGCATGTGCTTTAACCATCTGACTGCCATGATGAACAGATCAAAAAGAAGAAGAAAAATAAAATAAAAATGGATGCAGTAGTCTTTTTTCCCTCATCAAACCCTGACACCTACATTACCCACGATGCACCTGGATGTGTGCAAATATCAGCTACTGCTAATGGTAAGCTCCCTCCTTTTTCACCTCCATATTTTTCTTTTCTTTCCATTAAAAAAAACGTGTAGTCTTCAGCCCCTATTGACGCCGACTCAAGTGACATCACTTGAGGCAAGTAAATCAGACTTTAAGCTTTAGACTAACCTTATAATATGATTTGACAAGTTTATTACCGGGCTTTTCCAGCCATTTAAAATGTCTTTTTAATAAAAAGAGTAAAAAAAAAAAAAAAGATCTCCTGTTCACAATATGTTATGTACCATAATAATAAGCAATTATATCAGTGTGTTGTCTGCTGGACCGACTTAAAGGCATATAAAAGCATTCACACACACACACACACACACACACACACACACATTTCATTGGACCCCCTCCACTTCTGAACCCAAACCTACGCTCCACAATAAAGACATACATCCGTTTACCATCTTTTAATGATCCGTGCCGACGTGTCGGCGGCCGAACAGAGAGAGCGAGCGGCGGATGATCAGTGAGCGCGGACCCGCTGAGCCCCCGGTACATCACGGGATTATGATGGTGACGTGTTGCCATGGTTTCAGGCTGTATCTTAGCCTACTTTGTGCTCTGTCGCCGAGTTAGTTATCGGCCCTGCCAGCTGTGAGCCTTTCAATTAATGCACAGCCGCGAGTAACTTTTTTTTTTTTCTCCAGGAGTTTAGTTTCCTGATTAGAGACACATTATGAAGAAGAAGAAGAAGAAGAAAAGGAAAAAGTGACACAGCTTCCTCGCCTCCGCAAAGCGCTCAGACGGTCACATAAGAAGAAAAAAAATGAAATCTGAGAATGACTCGCCTTTTCTTGTTTTTGTGGAGATTTGATCAAGAAGACATTTACAGAAGCCTCAGAATGCGACGCGGCCATTAAACACAAGCGTGAGCTCAAAGTCCACAGAGGAGGTTCAGCAAACAGCGATTCTCCTACAAGCGTGCGCCACGGCATCCTGAAGGTGAATCAGGTTTAATAAACCCGGTGATATTAAAGCTTAAAATCTGTGAGGGAGAATTTGGCTTTTTATCTCAATTGCAGGAAGTCAGAGTGAGCTTTCTGTTCTCATCCTTCAGTGTAAAAACTTCAAGAGGCAGGAGGCTCATCATCAAATATCATAGATCTCCTGTTCTCTAAGAAGTACACTGAGTATTTTGGGGGATTTATTTTTTAAACCATCAATTGGTTGACAAGAGAGCCGAGCAGTGCTTTGAGATAAATGCTGTGACGATCCAGCAGACGGACCTGGAGTCAGAGCTGTCAACATTCAAATAAATATGTGCACATGATGCATGACAACGTTAAAATGTAAAATAATTTGAATCTAAAAATGCACAATTTCCTTCCAGTGCACTCTGAAGCTGAACACGGACATTGTGATGATGTCATTGACGCTCTCAAAAATGTAAAACTTGAACTGTAAACCCGACTTTTACATTTAAAAAAAATGTAATTCTGGTCTGCTCTGAGTAAAAACACGTCTGTCCGTTATCAGAAAAAAAGAGTTATGTGAAAATGAAGTGTATTTTTTAAAAGATAATTACACAAACATTCAGTCCAAAAATGAGATAACAAAAAAGAAAGTTGTCTTTTATCATAAATGGTGTGCACCCATGAGGACAACAACATTTAAATGAATGCATTTTGACTGAATGATGTCATCCTGTTGAGCTCCAGAGTCCATATGAAGGAGTTTCTGCTTTTAAACCTTTAACGGAGACGCCGGCGTTTGACACAGCGTCTCCGTGAGCGGGTATCGGCGCCGTCAGCCTACCTGTGTGATGCAGGCGCCGGTGAACGCCACGATCACGGCCACCACGTTGACGGTCAGCTGGAACTGCAGGAACTTGGAGATGCTGTCGTACACGTTCCTCCCCCACATGACGGCCTTGACGATGCTGGTGAAGTTGTCGTCGGTCAGGATGATGTCGGACGCCTCCTTGGCCACGTCTGTGCCGGCGATTCCCTGCAAAGAAAGATCGAGAGGATCGACCATCAGATCCTGGTTCACGGTTTAAGACGGAAACACACTCTCGTTTATTTTGACTCACACACACACATCGTCCTGCTGCCACAAATACCAAATAAATGTGCAGAATTTCTTCCATAGTCTTTTATCTAACTTTTATATCCGCAGTACATCTTAGAGCCACATGAGGGAGCCTGAATGTTCGCACACTTTAATCTAAAATGAACGTCTGGCGTACTTTCTGTTTGTTCGAGAGGAGAAAAAAAGGCATCAAATAAAAAACAATAAAAGTCACGATTCATGAAACGGATATGTCTTTGAAATGGCTGGTTTACCTTTTCAAGACAATTTAGTTTGAGGCGAAAAAACTAAATCATGTACGCATAAATTCACTCTTCTAAAGATGTATGAATAAGATCTACTGGGAATTGGGGCGCAATGGTTTTCTCATTTTTTTAAAGTGGGTCGCCAGAAAAAAAACTGAAAATACTCTCATCTCCTACTTTTTTTAAGCAACGCTTGTCAAGAACCACAGTGAGCAGCTGTTTTAGGAAATTACTGAGCCTTCTTTAGAAACACAACTACATTTAGTGATCTGTTTTTTCAGCTGGAACCAATGTGTTTGTGTCTGAGCGCACCGGGAGACGCAATGCGTTTAATGAGATTCGTTGACGGCGAGAAAAACCACGGCAACAAAGCCGGACGGGTCCTCCAACTGACGGCATGTGATGGAGGAACGAATCTGAGGAATCAGTGCATGAGATGCAGCATCTTTGATCTCTAACAAGCGTCACTGAATCACACAGAGGTTGAACATCAAACAGTTCCTGCTGCTCAAAAAGCTACAAATAAAATGCGTGTTTTATCTAATTGGAGTATCATCGGTTCCACCAATCACAAGCAAGATAAACCTGAGGGGCTGGGAGTTGATCTTTAAAGGTAGTAAAGTATATTCATACAAACACAAATCTGAGAGGGGACGCCGTTCTTTGGCGTCACAATCAGTGACGGCCACTAGAGGGCGCTGTGTCAGTCACACGGCTCTCCAGCTAAAACAGGGCGCACACACCAGCGTTGTCTCTTTCCAACGGTAAAAGGAAGATCCAGCTGGAGTCTCTGGAGATTATTTTTGCGTGGAGTTTAATGTGACTGACATTCAAACATCCGGCAGTATTCTTCTCCTCCTGCAAAGCAGTAAGACGAGGAAGAGGAGGAGAAGGAGGAGGAGGAAGAGGAAAGACCTGCTGCTGTTGAAATATATATGTGTTTATGCTGCATTTCTCTGCAGAGTCGGACTCTTTCAGACAGACGGAGGTGGGTCGCTCTCTGTGTTCCAGCCGACCAGGTGATAATTGAGCTGGGACACTGTGGGTGTGAACTGAAAATATTCCAAATGGGACACATTAGGAGTGAAAGGTCGCCGGTTTTAAAAGCCTCTGTGGTGCGTTTAAGGAACAGTAACTATTGTCAGCGGGCTGTTCGACTGCGCGGCAGCTGCTCGGCAGCACTCTGGCGTCCGGATGACTTTCCTCAGTAAACAGAGGTCACAACAACAACACACACACACACACACACACACATACACACACAGAGGCAGCTGATGTCACCGAGCTCCTCCACAGGCAATTTACCGCGCCTTTAATTTATCCGTATCGCCCAGAATATCAGCTGATCCTTTGTTCGGGGGAACTCGTCGTGCTCGGCGGTGAATGTCTGAGGATGAGCAGCAGCTGACGCGCTCATTGTTGATGAACACTGGGGCAGCGAGCGGAGCCGCTTCAGGTTTCCATCCGTGTCTTTGGCTCCATTTTAACGACTTTTTCTCAGGTGAAACCAAAATGCTGCTGCTTTACAACTGCATTCAACCCCTTTTGAACCAGGCAGGTTATATATTATTATTATTATTAATTTAAAGACTATGTTGGGCATAATTTGGCATGAGAGTACTTTATGTTCCGGGACAGCTTTTGTGAGAAAGAAAACAACATAACGTACATAAATAAATAGAAAGAGAAATACATCCAAATGTCTAAAACACTAGAAAGTCATATGACTAAATAGGATGAAAGGAGCGAGATCAGGATGTAAGACTAATATTATTTACTGTATATGAGACAGACAGTAGGGATGGGACATTATCGGTAAATCACAATAAGTAAATTGTGGTGAATTTCAATTATCGGGATATTCGTGAATATCGTCACGAGTGAGTTGAAAAAGTTGTCCAGCTCACCATCATATGAGAGAAGAGCACAATGTGATTTATTTCTCTGAGAAAAATTATGTAAAAAAGAAAGAAAGAAGGCTTTATCATAAGGACAGACTCACACAATGATGCTATTTTATTTTACTGTAGGATTCAAGGAGGGGATGATTTGTGATCACCTTATTTAAAAAGACCTTATTCGTGTGTTTTTGCGTCATCTGTGAAGAAAATATTTGTCTCTTAACTAAACGTAAGGGAAAGTGCTTCCAGTATGTTTTAATATTAAGAGCTTAAAGCCCATTTTGAGATATTGGGATACTATTGTGAATATTTCGGCCTTGATAAGCGTCCCTTGTCTGACATAAACCTAAATAAAAAGAGACAGAACCCGTCTCCCTGCCTGGAGAATAAGCACAGGGACCCCTCTGCGCTGATGAGCCTCCACGCTCCACGTTTATTGATTTATTTTTCCATTTCACAGCTATCTTATAATGAATCCACGGCGTTAAAACTCAAGCGCCAATGTGGATGACGTTTAGAGATAATAACAGTTTTCATGGCCGCATTAGAAATGTAATTAACTCAAAGGGGGACTTTTCTTTTCGGTCACGACGAGGTGAAGAATATAAAAAAAAAAAAAAAAAAGAGGCGGTTACCATGGCGAAGCCGACGTCGGCCTTCTTGAGCGCGGGGCCGTCGTTGGTGCCGTCGCCCGTCACCGCCACCACCTGCCGGGTGTCCAGCACCGTGCTGTCGATGATACCTGATCAACAACAACAACAACAACAACAACACAATGTAAATGAGCGGAAGAACATTTCAACAAGTTCATTTAAAGACTTAAACGCTCCACGGATGTTTACCGCAGTTCAACCAATATGACATGTGGCTTATCACAAATAAACACACGTACTCGGCCGTAAGACAGACGACACACATCACACTGAACCGACCTTTGACCAGCGTGTGTTTGTCTGTCGGCGAGGAGCGAGCCAGCACGCGGAGTTTGGGCCAAACTTTGTCCAGACGCTCTTGTTCCACCTGGAAGACGTCACAAGAAAAGGAGAGCAGCGGCATTATGAAATAAATACATGATAAATAATATTTGGCTCATTGCCAAGATGCAAAGCTAGGTTTGAGAGAACACTGACATATCATTTAAATTTTGTTCCAGCTCTAAAATTTCCTGATTAGTACATAAATGATGTCACAACTCATCTAAAACATCTGTATTAAGACTGTTTGTTTCTGTGTGATATTAAAAGAACAATTTACAAACAATTTTCTTTTTTTTTCCTCTGCTTTTTTTGTGTTAATTATCCAAAATATGATACTTATGATGATATGTTCTTCTGTTCCCTCATAAAACAATCAATCTTTATTGGTTCTATAGCAAGTTGGACTGAAACATCATCATCAATAAGTCTCCTGAAAGCCATCTCGGCGTAAAAGACTCAGTTTCTGCAACAAACAACCAGAGTAGTTGTTCAAGTGAACGCAGCATAAAATCACAATGTAGTTTTTGAGAAGGTTTCCGATCATTAGTTGCGTCAATTTTTCAGTATCGATGACAAACGTGAACAGGAAGCAACCTCCTCCTGCTCAGGAAGGCGTATATTCAAGCTCCAAAAACCTGTTTTTAAGTTGATCATTTCCACAGCAGGATCAAACGAATGTGTGTAAACATGTTGGAGACTTGACCAGATGAACCTACATCACGGCTCAGTCCTGAAATTAAAATCAAATGCTTCTGGTCTCACCTCTCCCTGGTCGTTTCTGATCTGCTGGTTGAACTCTTTGCCCTCCATGCACAGGAAGTCCTCGCCGGGCAGCAGGATGCCACACTTGGTCGCGATGGCGCGGGCGGTGTTGATGTTGTCCCCGGTAACCATGCGTACAGTGATGCCCGCGCGCTGGCACTTAGCAATAGCCTCGGGCACCTGGAGGAGAGAGAAACGTCACGGGAAAACCTGAGAGATGAGCGCCGGCGTTCAGAGGGTCGGAGATCGGCTTCAAGGAGAATCACTCATCTTCAAACCAAGAGACGCCGTCTGGATAGTTAAACAGATCCAGAGTCACATTTTCAGACCCCAACATGCTGGACGAGACTCAGCCAGCAGCAGCGGCTCTTCATCCAAACTGAGCCCTCATTCATCTCCGATGACAGAGTGAACAGAAAGAGATGCAGACGGACATCTGTGAGCAATCACAGAGCTGCTGGCTACTTCCTCGCCTCAGCAGGTGGCTCCAACTGGCATTCAAGGGAGACAGACAGGAGTTGTGTGTTTGCTTACAAACACAAATCTTTGATTGACTCGGAGGGGAGCCTCGACCTGGGACCTGTTGGCTTCAATATCCCGTACAGGTCACGTGATTTATGATGATAGACCTGTTATATAAACGTAAACTACACATGTGCTGCTGTGGAATGGAAAGCAGCAACAAGGATGCAACTACGCATTTTAATGCCTTAAAGCTCAAATATTCAGTCGGGTTTTTGTCCATCACGTCACAGGTCGCCTGCTTTCACATCCGGCCCGTGTTCTTTGTGCTCCGACATTAACGCAGCGGGCAGCCACGCCGATGCCGCCTGAGCTTCATTACGAGCTTCATTTACCAGCGACTCACTCCACCGTTCGTATTGTTCCTTTATCTCAACTCTGTCACGGACTATTGAATGTTTTCGTCCCAACATTTTCCCCGGTAATATAATTATGAGCAGCCTGTCGGATCGGTTACACTCCGTGTTCCCTTTGTTCTCCCCGTTCACCCGGGAACAAACTGAACTCCAGTGTTTCTGCGTCACGTCTGCAGGACGTGCGGCGCATCTCAAACTTATCCGGAACTCTTTTTGCAGCAGCGAAAGCAGATGGCGTGCACCGGTATATTAAATATACTCTGTGTTCAAAACACGGCGTGGCTTTTGGTGGAAGGGTACTGTGCAAAAATACACTAACAATGCATTTCAATTGATGCAAAGAATATTTAGCCAACAAAGAAAGAAAAAAAAAAAAGTGTCAGGAATCTTAATATGTAGGAAAATAAACACTGAAAGCGAAAGTAAGACCATATTTAGGGCTTTTTGAACCCTGTTTTTTCTTTACTAAAAACAAGAAGGCACCCTCAAGGAGAACTACTGACCGACATCAGTGTTGATAAAATACCCAGACGGGGCATCCAATTTTACTCAAATTAAACAAAAGTGTGTCTGCTGGACAGTTTGAACCATTGATGTACAATGATGCTCCTTTAATAACACCACTACTCTCCAGACAGGACTACCAAGTGGATAAAGGAGTGGGCGGGGTTAACTGTCCTCTGTACCTCGGGTCTGACGGGGTCCTCGATGCCGACCACGACGATGCAGGTGAGCTCGTTCAGGATTTCGTTCTCGTTCTCCCAGTTGGGCTCCCCGGCCTCGGCGGGGAAGTCCCTGTAGGCCACGCAGATGGTCCGCAGTCCTTCGCACGCCATCGGCTCGATCACCTTGTGCACCATCTCGTCGCGGTCCTTGGGCTTGAAGACGCGGGCGTGACCCTCGGCGTCCAAGATACGGGAGCATCTGGAAAGAGAAAATGAGAAATGTCAGCCCATTACTCCAGCCGCCCTTCTTCCCTTCCGGCGGATGACTCCTTTTTCAGTCTCGTCTTACTTTCGCAGGACGATCTCGGACGCTCCTTTGCTGTACATGCGGAAACCTCCGTCAGCGTTCTTCAGCACCGTGCTCATGGACTTGCGGGAGGAGTTGAAGGTGTAAACCTTGTAGAGCTTCTCTTCGGGGATCTCCTCTCTGATTGGCTGGTAGTCCCTCTTCAGCTCCAGCACCAAGCCCAGCAGGGCGCACTCCGTCTTGTTGCCCACGTGGCGAGGCAGGCCGCCCTCTTTCTCCGGAGGCTGAGGAGGGACAAAAAGGGTTCGGACGACCATGTTTGTTAAGAGGTACAGATTGGCTTTGACGTTGAAAGTGCGAACAAGAGATTTGCTTCAGGTCGTCGGCGGTCCTCACCAGGATCTTGGTGGTGTACGCCGAGTTGATGGAGATACTGTTGACCAGAACCTCCAGAGTCTCTGGCTTGATGGCGTCGGGTTCGGGGACCTTTCTGTAGTGCGTGTCGCCGATGAACGCCTGCACCACCGTCATGCGGTTCATGGTCAGCGTGCCCGTCTTGTCGGAGCAGATGGCCGTGGCGTTGCCCATGGTCTCGCAGGCGTCCAGGTGACGCACCAGGTTGTTGTCCTTCATCATTTTCTACAATATGGAGGGCAGAAGCTTAGGTTTGCTTTACAAGACTTGGCCTTCAAGTTGAAGTAAACATGTAAACGAGTGTAAGGGATGAATATAATTCCAGGGTTCATACACATTTTGACCAATGTATTTCCATGACTTTAAACCAAATTTCCATGACCAAACATTTTGGGAAATCTCGGTGTAAACATGAAAAAGTGAGAAAATGTAGTATTTAAACTAGCAATGAGGATTCCAAAGCAGACAGTAAACCTTAAATGACACAAATGAATGAGACAATAGTTTGATTAAAAGAATAAACATTTATATAGATGCTTGCTTATATTTTGAGCGTCTTTCTTTTAAAAGCATATTAATTATTTCAAACTCAGCGTAAATGAACGACATGAACACATGAATATAACACATTTACATGACTTTTCCAAAACTTTGGGAATTTTTTTTTTTTTTTTTTTTTTTCAAGGACTTTTCCAGGCCTGGAAATAACCATTTTGAAAACTCCATGACTTTTCCAGGTTTTCCATGAGCGTAAGAACCCTGTATGCAGTTATCAAATCTTAAACGAACATGATTCTGAGACGAGTAAAAAAAATCCATGAATCTTACATTTCCCACAATCCCTTTTGTTCCCCGTCCCGCTCACCTTGACGGAGTAGGCCAGAGAGATGGTGACGGCGAGCGGCAGCCCCTCAGGAACGGCCACCACCAGCACCGTCACGCCGATGATGAAGAACTTGACGAAGTACTGGATGTAGATGGGGGTGCACTCGGACACCCAGGAGCGACCCTGGATCCCGAAGTTGTCGATCACGAAGAAGAGGATGAGGATGATGACGGTCACAGCCGACATGATCAGACCTGGTTAGAAGGAGCCGAGTTCAAACACAAGCAGAGAAATATGAATTACATACCGGAGGTATCCTATTACAGCAATTGGTCTGTGTTTTATGTTTTTGGTGGTGCATTCAGGGACAATCCGATGTCCAATGAAACAAAATTTGAATTCCATGCCGTTTACTCTCTCTATGTGCGTTTTCTTCCCATCTTTACTGTCAATTAAAAAAGGCATAATAAATATATATAAGTGAAGTTTCCAAAAGTTGCAGGCTTTCATGTTCTGAATGCATTTATCCTTTAATGTTTGACTGAATGCCCTTTGAATCATTTGCATATATAAGATAGTAAAACACACTGAAATCACAGGTGGTGCATCGGATTAAACAAAAAAAAAAAGGCAAAAAAAAGTTGGATTGGTTTGTATTTTAGAAAAGGCGGTGATGCAAAATAAAGTAAGCAATATTTGAAGAATCTTACACCAAATATTAACAGGAAGCCTCGGTACTTAAGTGTGTTAGATTTGGCGACATCTAGCGGTGAGGTTGCAGATTGCAACCGAATGAAACCTCTCCTGTGTTGGATGACTGACGCCGGCTAACGCGAAAACATGAAAAAAAGCCTACGATCTAAAAGGCCGGGCTCCCCGAAGAGGATCTACTCCATGTAGGTGTAAAAAAGGATCATTCTAAAAAGGTGGAGGAAACGCATCAATTCTTATTTTCAGGCGATTATTCACTAAAGAAAACATACTTATTAATATCATATTTTCCAATAGATCTCCCTAACTGCCACACACTTTCTTTAATAATCCCCCAAAAGTTTTTGGGTCTCATAAATATTTGCCTCCGAGTCAGAAACCCCCCGAGTGCAACCCCAGAATCAGGTGAGACCAGGTGGAACAGAGGAATCCACTGCTTGTGTCTTTCTGCTTCACCTCTCCCGTCACTCACCTTCTGCCCCAAATCCTATTTCAGTAGTTTATAACTGACACCTGTCCCGAAAGCCCCGGAGTGTATTTAGGTCAATTGAAATGGCACAGAAAATACCTTCAATTCCGGGATGAGTCATGCTCCCAACAAAACATCCATCCAATAAAACGGAGTGCATTAAGACCCTCAGCTTCTTCGCTGCCTGATCACTTTGTGTGCTATTGAAGGATCAGACCCGACGATTCTGGAAAGCCTTTTTGTTCTTCGTCTTCCCCCAGAGTCGGATAAGAAGATCGGGTTCATCGTTAGCCTAGCTTAGCTGAAAGACAACCGCGAGCCTATAGCTCCGCCAAAATAAAATACATTTCTGGCAGAAATTCAGGGCGTATGTCTTTTAGAGCATTCTGCAACCAACACGATCACTTACTTTAAAGTGAATTTATTTATTTATTGTTAAATACGGCCGAGTATCGTGCACCGTTGTGATGACAAACCCCTCTAATCACGTTTTATTACTGCCACTTTAAGACTTGAAGATGCATGATCGTTGTGCCAGATGCACATTTCCGTTTAATGCATATCTAATGGACAATAAAGTAGTCTAAATCTGAAAGCATTTTGATGAATCAATATCGTTTTTAAATGTGCTCTATAATTAAATTGACCCGGCTTCACTTTGAAGTTGTTGGAAGGTGGATTTTCCCTTTTGATGATAGGCAAGAGTGTCCCTTCTTCCAGTCGTCGAGCCAAGCTAAACATGTCCTGCATGTGCAGATGAAGCTCATATGATCAGAGTGTGTGTGTGTGTGTGTCTGTGTGTGTGTTCCTCACCAGCCTTCCCGATCAGTACAGCCAGTTTGGTCAGTTTGCCTTGCAGCACCGACTTCTCCTTCTTGGTCACGTTGACCTTCTTCACCGGCTTGACCTCCTCCTTCTCCTCCGACTCGGCGGCTTCCTCGCTCTTCAGCGGCTGGATCTCCAGGGGGATCCCGTCCTGGGCTTTGGCTGGGAGGGTGGGAGGGGGAGGGGGGTTGATAAGGTGGTGGTGGTAGGGGGGGTAAAAAGGAGGAGGAAGGTGGGACCGGGGGAAGAGTAAAAAGAGATGAGGAGGAGGAGGAGGAGGAGGAGGAGGTTTAGGAGAGGTCAGGAAAAGGTTTGTGATGAAGAAGAAGGAGGGAGAGGGTGATGAAAGATCGTGAAAGAGGCAGACGGGTGTAGTTTAAAGAATGGCGATGGAAGAGAGGGACGTTTTCAACGTGACCGGGAGCAGAGGACGAGGGAAGGAAGGCGGGACGGGGGGTCGACAAAAGGTGAATGAATCAAACCAATAAATAATAATAGGTTACAAAACAAAAAGAAGGAGGGAGTGGTTTGGGGGATGAAGGGTAGAGAGGCAGAGAAAACGTTACAGATTCAGTCGGAGGGGAAAGCTGGAAAACGATCAGAAAAGACCTCCGACTCTTTGTCAACTTCCACATCTTAGAGGAACATGGCGACCCTTTGGCTGAACGCAAAGAGTCTCATCAATGCATGACCACAGAACATTCATGGGGGAAAAACAAAAAAAGCTCCAGGTAGCTTTCAGAGAGACAAGTTGGGAGCAGCAGTTTGTAATGAAGAGCAGCAGACAGAACAGAGAAC
The DNA here is from genome assembly GCF_910589615.1 of Taurulus bubalis. Lineage (NCBI taxonomy): Eukaryota > Metazoa > Chordata > Actinopteri > Perciformes > Cottidae > Taurulus > Taurulus bubalis. The sequence goes on along the minus strand of NC_136593.1, from coordinate 5,147,011 downwards.
AGCAGATAACACACACACACACACACACACACACACACACACACACAAGTTATGAAGTCTGGTTTTCGCCGGCTTTGCTCCTCATTTGCATAAACAAACTGCGTATTTGCATTTCACTTCATCAGCTTGGATCCTGTTTGGACTGTAGTGCTGTAAACGTGCAGCTTTTTTTTGTATTCGTTTGATCTCTGCTGAGGAGAGCTTACGCTGAATTCAGCTGCACTCCCTGCATCCGACTGCTGTTTGTCATATTTCCATACCAAAGGAATGCGAGCCGGCGCTGAATGTAGACAGAGCAGACCTACACTCATCCGAGCTCTGATGTGCCGTTTGTCCTCCCGAACAACGGAGCTGACGTTAACTACTGGGAGTGTTCTGGAGCGTCGGCTACCTGTGTGTCCTATTGAACCCTGCTGGAGACGTCAACATCCTGGAACCAACAATACCAACAGATCATGGACATAAAGCGGGTTTAGATTCCTGGATGACGGAGAAGAGCTTTCTTTTTTTAAATTGAATGAAGTAATGAAGCCGGTTTCATTTTTTGGGGGGTTTTCTGCTGGAGAAACTTTCACTGGAAGCGGCCAAAAGCAAAATAAGTCATTCATAAATATGAATAATCTGCTCTGTTTGGGCGTGGTAATCGTATTTTTTATTTTGTGCCGTTTCTTCAGAGAGTTTTCAGCAGGAAGTTGGAGTTCAAAATGACTGATTGGACCTCATGCAAGAACAAACAGAAGAGAAGTTGCATTGAAGGATTTATCCTGTTGTTTAATTCATGTACGGAGACACAGGCGGACAGGCGGCTTATTGTGTTGTTCATGGTGGGAACGCTGTGAGGCTTTAATGGTTTAGGGTGATAGTTTTTATATGGAGATGTATTTTGCATGTTAGCGAGCACGTTTTATTCTAATAATGTGTTAAGGGGTTGTGGTTAAAGCACCGACGTAGACATGGGAACCTACGCTCAGCGGCCAATTACTTTGCTTTAATCCCTTTAAATCCTATTTGTGTATCTTTTGATCTCGTCTTATTATATCGGCTTGTGCTTCTCCTACATCTCGTCTCGGTGCCTTTATTGCTCGTGTGAAGCTCTTTGAACGGTGCGACACAAAACAGATCGGCCTCGCCTGCACAACAGAGTGCATTCTGGTTAAAGTCCAACAAAAAAATTATAAAGTCATAGTTAAATGACCGAGCGACATCGCGTCCTTCACACTTACATACAGGGCAGACAAAAGCCTGAACATTATGGGCATCATAAAAGCCAACTTTATGACAGTAGTATTATTAGTATGGCCTGCATTGAATTGTACAGCTGTACCTAATAAAGTGTCATTTAAGACTCAACTCCCAGTTATGTGGTGTCAATCCAGCGATTTATCATTTCCACCAGATCGCATAACAAGTTTGTGAATTCATTTAAATGCTAAATTTGTGTTTTTGTCTGCTAATTTATGACTTGAAGCGTGAAATTCTTTTTTTCCCCACTCTTGGGGGGGGGAGGGGGGGGGGCATTTTGGTAAACCAAACTTGTCGGCAAACGCAGCAGAGCGGAGCGCCTCGCGGAGCGCCGATTAGGCTAATGACCAAATCTCACGGAGGACAGGTTGGTCTCACGTCGAGGGTTTACACCGAGGACGGGAAGAGGAAAGTGTTCTTGCATGGGGGCTCATCTGCCACGATGACCGACGTTTCCTCACAGCTCACAGCTCCTTTTATTGAAAACATGAGCAGAGACTTTGGGGAGCTGGAGGAAAATCAGGGTCTGTATCTTTAACATGGAGTTAAATGTTGTTTTTTTGGGACACCTCGATTCCAAAACGCCATCAGAAGTTTCCCTTTTTTGCTATAAAAAAAAAAAAAAAAAAATAGGAAGGTGGTTTCATGACGTGACTGCGTGACATTTAGACACTCTGAATGTGCGGACGAGTCGGTGTCAAACCAGGAAGCTGCCGAGCTTTATGCACACGGTCCGCTCTGAAAACAAGCCACAACATAGAACTAACTGGACACAGCGTCACACGGACAGGACTGAGACCCACTGACCAACCACAGAACTGTAAACAGGCGCAGCACTGAACCATGGGAGAGGAGAGCGCACGGCGGGCACAGGGGGAGGGAGTGTCTTGACAGTCCAAAAAGAAAGAAGAGAAAGAAGAGAAAGCAAGTCAACAAACAGAAGACGAACTCAAAAGGATCACCTCAGGGGAGGAAAAAAAAAACAACAGCGATGCAGAACCACGACAGAGATAAAAGACAGGTGGAGGTAGAGGAGGCTGCAGAGCTGTGGAGGCTGCAGAAGAGTCACAGAGTCAAACAGTGATTACGAGACAACATGGAGTCCTGAGCAACACCCTGCGAGGAGGCACCAGTGAGAGAACTGAGAGGAATCAAAAAAAAAAAATGAACTGAGGAGACACAAACAGAGCAGACGACAGCCCACAGCCCACTAATACTGCAAGGGTGCAACTCCCACACACACACCGACAGCTCGCTTCAGCCAAAAAAACATCACGCCACTTGTTTGGATCAGTTGGGTCACATTCATCAGAATAGAATACATGAGTGGGGATGTGTGTGTGTGTGTGTGTGTGACGGGGGGAAACAGTTTAAATCCTGCACTCGCTCTCAAAAACAAGGAGGCGTTGTTTTGTTTTTGTGCTTTCTAAAAAAAAAACACCTCCCGCACAGATGTTTCAAATTAAAAGCCTTCCAGCAGTTTAAAAAAAAAAAAAAAAAAAAAAAAAAAAGGACAAATACCACCTTTTCCTGGAAGGCTTTTAATGTGAAACATCTGCAGGAAGTTTCGTTAATGCTAATTTAACAGTTAGAGAAAAAAAAAAAGAAAAGTGAAACAACAAGGCAACAAAGAAGTGGCTTGAGGGAATGAACACAGTATCGGTGTTAAAGGAGAAAGTGAGAGCAGCAGAGCGGAGAGGTGACATGACCTGCTGGACCGATTCAATCGCGTTTTCTGAGTCGCTCTTCTTTAACTTGTTGTCCTGCACACCAGGAGTGATCTCACCACTCTGCTGCTCTCCTTACTCTTAACACTATTATTGTTTCCGTTCCGTTATTTCGTCCAGTTGCTTCTACGTTGCCGTTATTTCTACCGCTGTTGCGGTCCTTATTTCCTGCACAGATGTCTCTCTGTGAAAGCGTTTCAGAAGTCAAAGAGCATCATTAGTTGATTTAGAAACCAGCCCGTTTACGGGGAAAATTGACTGGCAGACGTTTTGATGAATGATTTATTGTTTTGAAATCGTGTTTTGTGAGGCGTTGTTGTTGTTGATAGTAAACAGAATATCTGTGGGTTTTAGTTTGTCGAATTTTGATTTTCGAGATGTCGAATTGGGCTTCATGAAAGAGTGACGGGCGGATCGATAGTCAATGAAAATAATCCTAATACTCCCCTTTTGCTGTTAGGCTTTTATTTACAGTGATGGGAAAAACAGGAAAGTAGAAGCGTGACTAACCAGCTGTGCGGGTTCGATTTAAAGATGCATTCATCGTTTTTTGGAGGGGAACTCCACCGCAAACTGACGGAAACATAATATGAAGTAAAAACCGCCGCTTGCTTTTACATCCAGCCGGCACAAAGAAATATCAACAACTCATTGAAGCAACAAAAAAAAAATAAAAAAGATGATGGTGGAAATGTTGTTGTTGAAACTAAAAACATACAGAAACCAAAACGGAGTTTAAAGTGGCGAATGAGCAGTGGTGGAATGAGACTGTACATTAACTCAAATACTGCACCCAGGTTAGAGTTTGAGGTACTTCTACTTTAATTGAGCATTTTGATTTTATCCAACTTTATACTTCTACTCTCCTAAATCTCAGAGAAATATTTTACCTTTTACTGAACTCCATGTGTTTTACAGGTTTAGTTACTTTTCATATTACAGTTATTAATCCCCTTCCTGTCCAGTGAGAGTCTCTTCCAGCACCTGCACATGTGGTGATTTTGAATTAAATTCAATAAGGCGTTTCTTTTATGGGTTGAGAAAATAATCCGCCCTCTTGAGATACATAAACGGGGCAGTTTTCCTCATCTGATTTTTACAAACATGATAATTTTATAGATTAAACTACAAAACAATATAAAAAAGGAGTCCAAATCCGCGCAACCTTTAACATAAGAAAATGCAACACATTAATGCAGCAGTAATATTAATCCAGAAACATCATATATGTATATATATATAAAAATAAAAAAAGTAAAATACATTACTGCACAATCAATACTTTTACATTTCACTCTCAAAGTAAATTCCGCTGATCATCACTTGCATACTTGTAATTAAGTGAGGCGGTGAAAGTGGAGTATCTTCACAGTGTGGTATTAGCACTTTTACTTAAAGAGCAGCTAAGCCCCCAAAGCACCTTTTCCAGTGGAAACCAATGTACGTGGGGAATTAGTAGTGTTGTTAACACGGGTTCACCAGATTGTGCAATGTGCTCACGGCTTCATTTCAAGTCAATAAACAGGAATAGAAGGCGTGTTGTGCTTTGATTGAAATACCTTTTAGTGTAGTTACTCTTCAAGTAAAGGACCTGAATACTTCTTCCACGACTAAAAGGTGTTCCTGTGTGTTTTTAGTGGAGGTCATCTGTGACTGCAGCGCTGCCAATTATTTCTGTGTGCAAAAGTGTGATGAGCATCCAAGAGCAAGGAGTGTGTGTGTGTGTGTGTGTTTTCTGTGTACATCAAGAAGCATTCTGTCCACAGCAGATGCTCGAACCGTGGGAGGTCGGGAGGAGGGGAGCGGTGTGTGTGTGTGTGTGTGTGTGTGTGTGTGTGTGTGGTGAGGCAGCTTGCAGAGGAAGTTGGACATGTGTTGGATCACACGGGACATTGAGGACGGATGGCTGGTCGAGTTTTGGAGGTTGGAGCGATGACGTCATCGACACACACACACACACACACAGCAGTCAAATCCCTCGGATGTTAAATATTGAGGGGAAGCACCGAGGGAGCGCTTGATTTCGCCACGGCGGCGCCCGTGAAGGACGCCGTGGAGGTCAGACTGGCAGCCTCAGTGGCGGAGCTACATTTGTGGAGCGCGATGGGACAATTTGGGTTTCATGCAAGAACATCAATTACATTGTGTAGAGAAATTATTCTCAAAGAATAATTGAATTTGTGCAAATAAAATGTTATATTGAACTCAATGAATATACTTTGTGTTATATATTAACAACCTCAGCACACAGTGATAGCCTCTTTCACGCTCCCTCAAAGCAGATCAGGCTGTTAATGAGGATATTATTATATCGTAACCTAGTTATCTCGATAGTAACTAGCTAACAAATACGACATCGCAGAATTAAGCTGAGTGGCTTTCATCTTTCACGACAAAGAGAATTTCCATTAAAGTAGTTCCTTTAAAATAACATTAAGTGTGACGCCCTGATCTCAGGTTAATATTTATATAACTAGCTGACTTACTAGATACCATCAGCCACACTAGGGTGCCAGGTAACAATTATTACAAGTCTATAAAGTCAGAAAATAGAAATGAAAATGTCCAAAAACCCAACTTGACAGTAATAATATGTATATAAACATCATAGAAGAAATAGAAAGACAGCAAAATATTCACATTTGAGAAACTGACCAGTTAAGTTTTGACATATTAGCTTCAAACAACGACGACTGACAATTAACTGGTAATAAAACAGCTTCTGATTCATTTTAAATCAACTGGCAAACCAGTTCAAAATGAAATAAAGGACAGAATAATAATTTCCTAGACTCAGATTTAAAGTCACAGTTAAAGTGAATTGTTTTTAACTACATTTTCATTCTTTGGCAGCTTAGCTGGCAATCAAAACAAGTTGGTTTAATTAGCAAAGGACTAAAAGAGTGAGAGAGTGATTTTTGTGTGCCAACGGGAATAATATTAAACACACTCACTCAGAGCAAAACGCATACTTTAGTTCCCTCAAATTAAATTAGTCTCGAACAATTTCTCCACTAAATAAGAATGAAAGAATTTGCCATGTGCTCAAACCGTCCCGGCACGCGCTCAGAGTTTAAAAAGGCGGAGCTATGATCACCAGGAACGCTGTGATTGGCTGTCAAAGACTTGAAGGTTGAGAGTTGCACCCTTTTACAGGTAAAGCAAGGCGAGAGAACGTCCCCTTTATACAGCAGAGAAAGAGAGAGAGAGAGAGAGAGAGAGAGATGGACTGGACACTCCCCTCCTGCCGCTGAGTGGAGGGTGAGGAGGGGGTGAGTAACAGGAAGGATGGAAGGACAGAGAGGACAGATGGATGAATGGAGGGGTTACCTTTGTTGCGATTTTCGGGGGGTCCTTGTTTTTTACCTGTTCGGACAGAGAGAGAGGGCGGAATGCTGATAAGATGGCTCAAAAGAAAAATAAGATCAAAACAAACTGAGGGAGAACACAAAGTTCAAACTGATAGAAACCCGTGTGTGTGTGTGTGTGTGTGTGTGTGTGTGTGTGTGTGTGTGCAGGAATGGACCAATCAGAGGAGAGAGACACGCCACTTTCTGCTGCGGAGACATAAATAAACGTTTGATTCGGGAATTTGATTGATCGTTAAAACAATGACGTCTGAAACTATTTTACATTATTGGTTTGATTCACCACAATGTTCTGTGTACTTGTACATCAGTTGTACACACACACACACACACACACTGGTGTATAATGCAGTCGTTACCTTGAATTTAATTGATCAATAATCCAATTCAACATACGAATATATTTCTAAAATCAGGTTTGTTGTGATTGTCGCAGCACAAAACAATTTAGCCGTTTTCAATAAAGAAAAACACACTTTCCAGAAATGGAAATGTTTGTCCGCCATTTTGAATTGGACTAAAATATATCAACTCCTATTGGATGGATTTTCATGAAGTTTGTAACGACACGTTCGTGTATATATTCTGCAATTACAGACTCCTGTATGATGACGGCCTCTACAGCCATTGGTTGGAAGTTTGAGCACATGGTCGACATTCAAATGTGTCACCCCTGTGGTTAAAGGAATAGTTCACCCAAAAATAATATAAAATTGTACATATTACTCTCTCAAGGCACCCAAGAAAAGTTCTCTTTCGAATAGTGTGAAGGAGAGCGGAGCACGCGGATAAAGATAAATAGGGAGGTGAGAATGTACTGTATGCTTCTATTGTTTTTGGGTGAACTACTCCTTTAAGGTTCCATGAATCGGTCATCCCTGGGTCCGGTCTGGCAGGTGCAGCAGTCTCTCTCTCTCTCTCTCATTTATTAATTACCTGTCGTCTCTCTACCGTTGACCTTCTCATAAAAAGGCAGCAAATTCAATGATTGATCAACAATTATTTTTCCTACTTACATTTATTGTGGAAAGCTTTAGACAAAGCTCCGTTTTATCAAACGATGCGTGTACTGCTTCAGGTGGTGTTTACTTTGATGGATTCTGTTTACTTCCTTCTCTGCATAAATCTGAACTCTGATCGTTATCGCCGTCAGCTGTCATGTATTGATCAGATAAATGACAGGAGGAGGCCAGGAGTATTTTCCTCCGCAGGGGGCAAAATAACTTCCTGTTGCCCTAATATGGAGCTCTCTGCTTTTATTGTGAAAGGAGGTTTGGCAAGGTCAAAGCCAACAGACACACACACACACACACACACAAACACAGCTCTTTGTTATTCAGCTCGTGGTATGTGATTGATGACAAAGACTGAACTGCTGCAAGTGTGTTTGTGTGTGTGTTTGCACAGACACACACACACACACACACACACACACACACACACACACACACACACACACACACACACACACACACACACACACACACACACACACACACACACACACATCTGTAAGATAACCAGGAGGCGCGACTCCACACGAGTACATGGATGTGTGTGTGTGTGTGTGTGGGTTTTAATGTGTATTCCTGTGTGTTAAGTGGGCTGATGCAGCCATGCGTGACAGTAAAGTGCGCTGTCTGTCTGCCGTTACCAGAGACACACAACAGTGTGTGTTCTTGTACTTCTTCTGTCTTTGTGAGGACTAATTAAAGTTTCAGACTTTAAAATATTAAAAGTGAGGACCTTTTTGGAAAGCGTTCAGGGTTCAGGTTTGAGGATTACGCATCAGGGTCCTCACATAACACAAGTGTGAGACGCTGATATAAAGGAGCTTTTTTTTCTGCTCATTTTCAGTTTAATTGGAGTCGAATATTAAAAACTGGTCTAGTGGTCCTCCATTAGGAATTCGTTACTGGTTTGGATCTTTTTTAAACGAGTGACTTGGAGGCCGACATTGTAAACCCGAGCGCCTCTCTCTCCGCTGAGCTGGTACATTCAGCCGGTTCACAATGAATGCCTGACAAACTCAAACTTTAGCCAGTAAAACAAATGATCAGACAAAAACAAACTAAAGAAGAAAAAAAACATGAGTAAAAAAGGGGGTTAGCGTGATCACAAGCAAATCAAAAGCAATAGAGACCGACTGCAGAAGCCTGTTGGTTTACATCAAACTGCTCTGTGATAGTTTCGAGGATCATCGGGACTTTTTGAAGGGTTCCACTTCAAAAAGCCACTGTGTGTTAACAGAGGGACGTTTCGTACATTACATCACTGCCAAATCGATACCTCAGTACAGCGGCCATAAACTACCGTGAATAAATGAGACCAGGACGGAGCGTTTCTTTCAGGCGACCGACCAAACAGATCGGGATTATTTTGTCTTTTTTCCAGGTCTGTGTGGACTGAAATATTCACAATGATGCAATAACAATCTAAATGAATTACAGTAAAGCTTTCCACCTATTAATTATTCAGTTTACAATAATAAAAATGGAAGATTAACCCGCAACATTATTAATAATTTAAAACAATAACTCCTTGATTTTAGACTGAACAAAAGCAGCGTCTCGTTTTTTAAACTTCACTCCCACGACTTACTTGAAAACTCTCATTTGACTCGGTCTCCAGTTTACTTTTTATGTTTCCAACTGAATAAATAAAAGCACCGTAAAAGTCGGGTTGTACGCCGCTACTACCTTCGGTCAGTGTCACCATTTGCTCCCCACTGTAGCCAGCTGGGGCTCATGCTAGTTCCGCGCCAACTTCCGCTAGCTCTCCGCTAACTCTCCGCTAGCTCCCCGACAACCACCGAAGTCTGCCCAAGTCTACACCCGACTTTGGCAGAGGGGACGCGGACAGTAGCAGCAGCAGCGGGGAGCTAGCAGCAGGAGCGGGGAGCTAGTAGCAGCGCTAGCTAGCACTGCTACTAGCTTGCTACAGCGGGACACTGACCGGAGGTAGGAGCGGCTTGTAACCCGACTTTTACGGTACCATATAAAATAAATAAATTAAAAAGAGAACTTAATGGTCACATACATATTGGGATAATTCAGTTTAACAAGAATTGGAACATGAGCAGATATATTCTCTCTCTCAGGCAAAGTCTTGTAAGCTCGTCATGCCAACGTCAGCAGCTCACAGTAATTACAAATGACGCCACACTACAAACTCTTTGGATGCAGAGCGGATCACGTACTACAAACCCCATTCACACCACTTCCACATGTGGAGAGATCCAAACCCTCGACAGGCCTGCTTGTGCCTCGTTCTGCTGTCTGAGCTACGATTGGACAATCGCCGTTATAGGGGAGGGGTTTAGCGAGAACGGCCAATTAACAAAAGGTGCCGTTCGTACACATCGGTTGTGTTAGGTGTCCAGCAGATATGACCACTACCGGTGAACTCATCCGTGGTCTCATTTATTCACTTTAGTGATCTGTTGAAGCTCACTAATGTTGGAATACTGCAGTTGGACCCTTCAAACGGTCATCAGCTCGGACTGGATGAACTCTACCTGCTGACAGAGTCGGCTCGTGCGACAGGAGGAACTTCAAATCAACACCAGCGGATACAAAAACAAACGTGCAAATATTTCCAATCTGCACTGTTCAAACAGTAGAGTAGAAATATTCAGAAGCTGACACGATGATGGTTGTCTTTCTTTTTCTCCACACACTTCACACACTTAGTGTACTCGTATGACCTTCAACACTTCAGCGGCGAGTGAGCTCGGCTTTGTCTCGCGTCTTACTTTTCTTGACCTTCTTCTGTTCGTCGCTCTCGCTGGCGCCCAGCAGAGTAAAGATGATGCCGGTTTGAGAGTTGAGGCCGACGGCTGACACCACCATCCTGCCTGATCCCTCCATGACATGGGTCCCTGAGGAGAGATTTAAAGAACGGAGTCACAACTGGATCTTTTTTTTCCACCTCATGACTGTGTTTAGGTGCATCATCTTTTCTCCAGCTAAATATTTCCATACTTAAAAATAGACCCTGTCAACATTTTTGTGGTACTTTAGTATTGCAATTTTCTGATATTATTAACTTGTGGAGTTCCAAGGATCCATTTTAGGGCCACTGCTTTTTAATCTTATAGTATGTTACCACTTCGTAGGTCATAAGGAGACATGGCGCACCTTTCTATGCTAATAACACACATCGTTCTTTCTATGCTGATATTACGCATGTTTATTTCTATGTTAAAGACACACATGTTTCTATGCTGATGACACATGTTTCTATGCTGATGACATGCATGTGTATTGCTATGCTGATGACACACATATTTCTTTCTATGTTGATGACAAACATGTTTATTTCTATGCTGATGACACATCTTTCCATGTTGATGACATGCATGTGTATTGCTATGCTGATGACACACATGTTTATTTTCATGCTGATGACCCACATAAATCTTATGATGACACAGATTCTCCATTGATTCAATGGTTGCTGTTTAAATATATCAAACGTAGAACCTGGATGTGACAAAACCTTTTGCTCAACAAGTATGAACCAGATTATATTTAGTTAGATTAGTTATGATGGTCAGAGAGAGAAACTAGGGGTGTCAGATTTCATGCTTTTGACGGGAGTGAACAGCTTAAAGATTCTGTCTCACGTCGTCCAAACAAACTTTGAATAATAGAGAGCCAAACCTTGAATAAACATAAGACAAAAAAAGTTACCTCTAATGTCTGAATGTCACACTAAGCCCATAGTTCAACACTAAGATGGTCGTTAAACATTATAGAGGCGACATTACAGAGACACAAACAAAAATAATTCTCCAAAGTCATGAATGTTGAGTTTTGCCCCTTTCGCTTTGCTCTAATAATTTTGCATCTGTTGAGATTGAATTGTCCCCAAATTAGCATGTATATACAGGTTTAAACATGAGAAAACCTGCTTTTCATTGCCAGTTAGCCTTTCTGGAATTTTGCCTGATGGGTTACGTTCAACCTCAAGAACGCCAGGAAAAAGCCAGATGTTAGTAGATGTTAGTGGGGGCTTCGGGGATTGAACAGGTTAATTATATTCAAGTTATGTGATGTCTTTTCTGCCCCCATAAACATGAGTCTCCAACTCTTTTCCTTTGTATCTTTGTACCGTCTTATTAATTAGCTTGCCAGCTACCTGAGTTGCAATAACTTGTATAAAATGCGAGATAGAAATACCACTTATCCTAACAACTGGTTCCCTCTGATATGGATTTAATGCATATTGATTAGTTATGAGACCTGATTCCACATCCTACTTCAGAGGATTTTCCTTCCAGGCAAGAATCAAACAGTGAATATGTGTTTGTTTAAGGGTCGTGAATATCATTAGAACCAACAGAGAATCATCAGTGTTGGTCAATGTCAAGACACTGAGCAGGCACTCACCGGACAGCAGCATGGGGTCCTTCTCCATAGACTTTCGGACTTGATCGGACTCTCCAGTGAGAGAGCTCTCGTCGATCTTCAGGTCGTTGCCTTGGATCAGGATCCCGTCAGCGGGCAGCAAGTCTCCTGCAGGCGCAGAGGTCAAAGGGTGAACTTCATTCATTTATCCAAACAGCTGCAGTGAAAACACATGCTCGCTCTGAGATGACTGCAGCAAGTCCTCTCATGCTCTGATCTAGGCTGAGCACCTAATGCTAAAAACAGACTTATCGTTATTGAGGAGTATTATAGATCCAGGAAATCCAGAACCACGCTCATGTAGACGGTGAGGCTTCAGACCAAAGTTTACCAAAAAGATAAATGAGGTCGCACATTGCCAAGATTTTCTTTCCTCCCTCCTAAACAGGTAATTATAATGCATCACTTTCAATGAAAGTGAAAACTAAAGCTGTGCAACATCCAATAGTAGTAGAGAGCTTAAATGACCATCTAGTCATAGACATCACAGACTGGATATTTCAGTCTGGTGTCTGGTCTCGTACCATATTTGATCTGAGCGATGTCTCCCACCACAAGCTCGGCCACAGGGATCTGGATGACCTGGCCTTTGCGGATGACGGTGAACTTTTGCTCTTGCTCGATGCGACTCTGCAGCCCGCGGAACTGCTTCTCCTTGGACCAGTCGTTGAAGGCCGTCACCAGGACGACGATGGCGACCGAGAACAGGATGGCGGCGCCCTCGATCCAACCGGCCTGGGACTCGCCCTCGTCCTCGACGCCACCGGCAACCTCGCCGCATGCTGAGAGAGGACGAGTTGAATCAAATAAATATGTGCTCAGGCAAAACAGACTGAGCAGCTTTGTCAAACTAAAGCTGCGCAACTTCCAATAGAGAGCAACAAACACAATGCACAAACGTTTTAACGTAATCTTACATTTGTATACTTTCATTTTATGCTAATTATTACCATTTGTTAAAAAAAAAAAAAAAAAAAAAAAAATTATCAATTTTCTGTTGGTTCTTGAACATGGAAAACAGGCAGAGGTCAAAGGTGAATAGAAAAAAAAATTAATGAATGAATACAAATAAATGAATAAGTATATACATTTATTTTTATTTGGATTTACTTATATATAAAAAAAAAGAATAAAAGTAAATCCAATACATATGTAGGAATACATATAATAAATGATTATATATATATATATATATATATATATATATATATATATATATATATATATATATATATATATATATATATATTCATTATGATTTTTTTTTTCCATTTACCCATCATTATTATAATTTGACCTCTGCCTGTTTTCCATGTTCAAGAACCAACAGAAAATGTATAAATATTGGAATGTCTTTTATCAACAAATATATATATATATATATATTTAGAGTAAATAAGAGTGAGTAAATGAAATCAGATTAATATAAATATTTAAAAAACTAACGTAAACAATTAATATATAAAAATGTAATTACAATTTAAAAATGCAATTAAAAGTTAAATACAAAATAATAACAATATATTCAAAAAAATATATGATTTATTTCCCCAACATGAAGGTCTAATTAGTTTGTCTATAATTGTATTGGTCTTAAAACATCAACTAAAGATAAATACCCATCATGTGTTTTAATATCAGAATATAAAATCCCCCAGTTTACTTAAGTCTCCAAAACTACCCACACAAAAATACATAACATAATAGCATCTCCGCTCGTGTCTTTTCGTTCCGACTGTACCGACCTTCACTGTCGCCCCCTGGTGGATGGTAGAAGGACAGGCCCAGCGAGATGATGGCAGCGATTTCCAGAATAATGAGCGTGACGTCCTGCAGCGCCTCCCACACCAGGGCAAGGAACGACTTGGCCTTCTTGGGGGGGATGAAGTTCTGGCCGAACGTCGCGTGACGTTTCTCCAAATCCACCGGGTTACCAGACAGACCTGCAGATGTGAACGAGGAACATTAATAATCACATCAATATAAAAAGCCTTTTTTTTTTTTTTAAAGGCCACGCTTCATGTTCTTTTGAAAGGAACATCCAAGGCCCTCCGAGTAAAATAAATAATTCAATAAGTCAAATTCAAACACAAGACAAAACATGACAAATGATTTTCAGGTGTGTGGATAAAAGCTAAGAGCACAGTGTGTGTATGTACAGTATATCATTGTACAACTACTCAAAAAAAGGCAATACATTAAATTCAAGGAAGAAATGACTCCAACCTACTGATGTATGGAATTAAAAGTACAATCCTTGGATTCATTAAGCGCCGTGTGTGTGTTTTCTCTGCTTGCTGACTCCTCCATTATCTAATGACTCATTACATTTGTGGTTCAAACTGCATCCAGCAAGTGTGATTATCTCACTGCAAACGGTAGCTGCGAAGGCAGAACGTGCTCTATGGTTATGAAAGGATTTCACAGAAGTCCATAAACAGTAGTTTTGCAACATGACCTACTTTTGTTGCCATGAAAGACTGCAGTGTTTCCATATGCAGTATTTATTTGGGCGACTCACCAACGCAGATTTGTTCCACCCAAAGAAATTATGCATTTTTCTTATTCCCTATTTTCCTCCTTGCTGTCTGGAGATTCATTAAAAAAATTAAATGAACTAAAAAAAAAAAAGTCAGGCAAATGGTGCATTCAGGTGCAGCCACACGGATGGTAATAATGAGGTTTCCCACTGATCCCTGTGTGTCGCTCCCCAGGTCAACCAAAGTGAAAAGTTAATTTCACTGACTGATCATTTAGAGGCTTGAAAAGCTAAAATTACATAATTTCATCAGAAAGAAAATATTATTTGAAAAAAAAGAGCCTGAAACAGAAACTAGAGCGTCACGTTTTCATGTATAAATAGATGAATAAAAACAATAAAAGTGGAATAAGTGTGTTTCAATAGATCGGTCACAAGATGTCTACAACTAATTAACGAGCGAGTCTGGCGTTTGTCTTCCTGTCGCTCTGCAGACGCATCGTTTACAATCGGCTGCTCTCTGAAGACCAAACATCATCTGTGAGTTATTGATTCCAGAGCTGCGACTGTCGCTTTCCAGCAGTGACTCATGTCCGAAAAAAAAAGACAAAAAAGACAGCGACAACAAAAAGATCTCTGCGTCGACCCGGGTGGAAACGCTGTTGCTTTCGTTGTTATTATGATGATGAAAACTGGCTGAAAAGCTCATCTTTTTGCAGTTTATTCATCATTAAACAATCAACAGGTCGTGTTTATCTTCACTCTCTATTGACGGAGAGGTTTTCTGAGCCCTCGTTAGCTTTAAATTCAGCACACGGTGTTTATTTGCAGCAACTTCTAAGAGCACGGGGACGAGAACTCGTTTCACCGCTTCCTTTTTTTCATTAAATCAATCTGAGTGTTTTTCAGTAAAAACCTGAAAATCCGCTGTGTGGGCAGCAACATGGCTGCTGTGGATTCTTGGTGGAATTGGGAGATGTGCAGTGGAGCGTGATCTGAATGTCAACACGTTTCTGCCTTCATGTGTTTTAACAATGGCCTCTCGTTCCTTCCTCCTCTAGCGGTTCCTCTCCTCCTCTTCCTCAATAGCCGCTCTCTTTCTTTGGACGCAGTAATCAGGTAAACGTACTTGATAATAGCTTCTGCCATTTTGAGTATTAAGCAGTTTCCTCGTCATGTCATCTTAGTTAAAATAATCCTTTACCTTAAAAGACAGAGGAAAAGGGATGAGATGAGAGTAGTGGAAGTGATGTGAAAGGACACAAGGTGAGGTGTTGTGATCGTCAGATGAGATGAAAGAAGACGAGGTGGTGTAAAAGGAGAGGAAGTGAGATGAGTTTAAATGAGATGGAGGTGAGATGAAGTGAGAGGACATTACGAGACTGACTGACGTGAGCTGAAAGGAGTTGAGGTGTCGCGAGTGACATTAAATTAGATGAGACCATTTTAGGCCGGATTAAATTAGGTGACGAGGGTTTAAACGAGCTGATGTGAGACGAGATGAGATTAACTGAGATGAGGTGAGAGAAGATGACGAGGCAAAAGAAAAAAAAGGGTGAGATGAGAGGAAGAGATGGTACATGATATGAGGGGATGAAAGGAGCTGAAGTGAAGGGAGAAGATTGAAGTGGTTCTGGGTGAGAATGAGACAAAGTGAGAACAGTTGAGATGCAGTGAGAGGAGTTGAAGTGGTGATAGAATGCAGCGAGAGGAGTTGAAGTGGTGATAGAATGCAGCGAGAGGAGTTGAAGTGGTGATAGAATGCAGCGAGAGGAGTTGAAGTGGTGATAGAATGCAGCGAGAGGAGTTGAAGTGGTGATAGGATGCAGTGAGAGGAGTTGAAGTGGTGGTAGGATGCAGTGAGAGGAGTTGAAGTGGTGGTAGGATGCAGCGAGATGAAGTGGGGATAGGATGCAGGGAGAGGAGTTGAAGTAGAAGTAGGATACAGTGAGAGGAGTTGAAGTGGAGATATAATACAGTGAGAGGAGTTGAAGTGGAGATATGATGCAGAAAGGAGTTGATGTGGTGATAGGATGCAGTGAGAGGCAATGAAGTGGAAGTAGGATACAGTGAGAGGAGTTGAAGTGGAAGTAGGATACAGTGAGAGGAGTTGAAGTGGAAGTAGGATACAGTGAGAGGAGTTGAAGTGGAAGTAAGATACAGTGAGAGGAGTTGATGTGGTGATAGGATGCAGTGAGAGGAGTTGAAGTGGAAGGAGGATACAGTGAGAGGAGTTGAAGTGGAAGTAGGATACAGTGAGAGGAGTTGATGTGGTGATAGGATGCAGTGAGAGGAGTTGATGTGGTGATAGGATGCAGTGAGAGGAGTTGATGTGGTGATAGGATGCAGTGAGAGGAGTTGATGTGGTGATAGGATGCAGTGAGAGGAGTTGATGTGGTGATAGGATGCAGTGAGAGGAGTTGATGTGGTGATAGGATGCAGTGAGAGGAGTTGATGTGGTGATAGGATGCAGTGAGAGGAGTTGATGTGGTGATAGGATGCGAGATGAGGTGCGGTGGTATGAAATGAAATAAAAGGAGGCAAGTTCAGGATATTTAAGAGAGGAGGCCATCTTCGGCGACATCGTGTAATTTGAGCTGAGAGATGTAAATAAATATAATCTTCAGTATTTACTCGGCACCACAGACAAGTGTACCTGAATAAACTTGTGTGTAAAAGCAGCAGCAGCGCCGCGTCTGAGTACCTCTGTGGTTTAGAGCAGAAGCAGAAACATGACACGCTGGCGCACAAACAGAGATTTTAAAAATACACCGGTTGTCAGAGTCATCAGCAGCGATCTTTCATCACGCCGCGGTTTAGTTCAAAGATGGGTTTGATCATTCTGAAGCCGGTGATTGGCGCTGAAAGCTCCCGTCAAAACTAAAATAAAGAAAAACAAAGCACCTTTACACGCGGTTTGATCGATAAAAGTCTGTTTTTGTGTGGTTTGTTTCCCTCCTTCTGGTTTAATGCTGCGATTGCGGCGGTTTCATCTGGCGGCGGCTCGGTGTGTTTGTCCCCGTGGAGACGCAGATTAAAGCTCTGCGATGATGTTCCAGCAGTCGGCCGCACACTCGCCTGTCACAGATGTTTATAAAATGCAGCTTCCAGCAGAAATGGACTTCATTGGTCCAAAACGAGGTCTCTTCCAATGCACGGCTTTTATCAGCCGACACGCAGCCTCATCTTTTACCGCACGGAGCTTTCGCTTTCATTCATTCTGCCTCTGACTGATGACACGACAGCAGAGGGGATTAATGTCCACTGTCATTGTTCTGAATGTTTGATGTCCACCACAAATGTCCTCCATGTTGCAAACCAGCTTCCAGTTTGCTTTATTATCTCTACAAATCCTCTATCTTCGTCTCCGTCGTTTTTTTTTTAAATCATTCTATCGTGTTTTATCTTTTCGCTGGTGCGCCACAGCTGAACTAACAGCCACTGACACAAATGAGGCTAATGTCTTCGGCTGCGTCTGATCAATTTCAAGGGCCAAAACCAAAAGTATCAAGTGAGAAGATGCGCTCCGATAAAAACACAAAGCAAATGTCAGAGGCAGACTAGAGCGATGCCAAAGTTCAGTTGCAAGTTCTGCCTGGGGGGTCACGCAAAAAGACGACGAAGGCGCAACCTTTCAAGACGGAAACGATTCAATCTTTGGCCCAGAAATAACCAAAAACGTGCACACATTCTGAGGCTTTATGGGTCGAATTCACGAACACAAAGAACTGGAATTTCACAAAAAATATGAAATTTTAATTCAATCTGAAACGGCTGAGCAGCAGTTGTGGGGAAAAAGTGCAAATATAAAAATTGTATATACACAATTTGGATACCGTAAAGGTTGGGTTACAAGCCGCTACTACCTTCGGTCAGTGTCCCCGTTAGCTCCCACATGTAGCCAGCTGGCGCTCCGCTAGTTCCCCTGCTAACTTCCGCTAGCTCTCTGCTAGCTCCCCGACAACCACCAAAGGTAGCGGGACCAGCCCCGGCTCGACACCCGACTTGGGCAGAGGGGACGCGGGCAGTAGCAGCAGCAGCGGGGAGCTAGCTAGCGCTGCTACTAGCTTGCTACAGCGGGGACACTGACCGGAGGTAGGAGCGGCTTGTAACCCGACTTTTACGGTAATTTGTTTTTCTTCCATATTCATCAAATTAAAATCTGCCTCTCACTGTACACTAACAGACACTCACTTGTGTTATTATTATTATATTCATGTCCAGATATGTAACATGTAAATGTCTATAATTCGTCTAAAAGCATCCGACCCAACAGAATTATTCTCCTAACTATTCCCCTAAATAAAATGTTCTGCACTGATTTTTTCTGCCTCACTCGTCAGTGACTCTGATGTTTTTCCTTTGGTCTTCCTGACATCAGCCCTTTCACTCGGTTTAAAAATGCATGAAGATAAGTGGCGTAATAGCACGCAATGGTGTGCGGTGACACATAAATCACGCACATTAATGTGTACACACACACGTCACATATCTTTTAGCCTTCGAGCATCACATTTTCAAACAAATATAACCCTGCTGAAAAACAACACAAACAAACGTACAGCTGTGCTGAAGAAATTTTCAAAAAACCCCAAAGACTCTTTTCACCATCTGGATGTGCAACTATTCGGTCCTCTGCACCATAAATAAGATTCATCACCAGTTGCAACGATATCTCCTCTCCATGAAGCTAGACATTACATATACGCTTCTCCGTTGTGTAAACCACAAATATAAACACATTTTGTATGAAAATATAAAATACTGAAAAGCTTTTCAGTGGAGGCTCAGCTTTGACTTAATACAAAAACTGAGGCTAGAATACACCAACGACCAAAGGAAATAGACGGAGTACCAGATTATGAATTCATACTTCCTCAGGATGAGTCCTGAAGTCATCAAAGATCTTGAGACATTTAAAAAAATGAAATAACCAAACCACATTTCCTCTGGATTATCAAAATGAATTCTGTCTGGGCTGAGGGATTATTCCAGCGAGCCTTCGCGCCGTTTGTCGGCTCATCTGCAGTCAGACTTCTTTCTGCTTCTCTCACCGTGTTAACGGTGAAGTTATGGGGAAAACATTTACCCAGACAATACCTCAGACTAACTG
Source organism: Taurulus bubalis (assembly GCF_910589615.1). NCBI lineage: Eukaryota > Metazoa > Chordata > Actinopteri > Perciformes > Cottidae > Taurulus > Taurulus bubalis. The sequence continues at coordinate 5,127,671 of NC_136593.1, read as the reverse complement.
GATGCCTGAGCTGTACAAATAGAACTGATCTTTAATATGAAAAAAACGACCTGAATCTCCTCAAATGTGCAGCGTCAAACGGCCCGTGAAAGCAAACTGACATGATCGAGGAAACATGGAGATGGATCTGATGACACAGGGTGTCTGTTGCAAAAGCCCGAAACACCCAAAAGACTCCAGGACACTGATGTCATCATCATCATCATCATCATCATCATCATCATCATCAGTGCCCATCCAGGTGAAGCATTGAGAACAAGAGTAGAGAAAAAGGGCAATAATCTCCGTCGTCTCGTTTACTCATGAAGGTCACAGAGGCATCGGCATCACATGGAGACCGCCGACCAGCTAAAAGTTCCTCGTAGTAACTTTAAAATTCTTAATAATAATAATAATAATAAAACGGCAGTGCGATTTGTATTGCAAGTGACGGTTGCTAAAAGAACATCAGATTCAACAGAAGAGTTTCATTTCCAGGCCATTTTCCAGACACTCGCGTCCTCAGCTGCAGAGTGACGCAACGACTGAGCTCCATAAAAATCCTCAGGCGAATAAAACTGAAGCCATTTACACAACACATTTACATATATTTCATATTTGTGCTTCTCGGGCTCTGTAATTGACTGGCGGGCCTCGCCTCTCGCCCCAATGTCAGCTGGCCCTCAAGGAGACCTGGGTTTAGCTAATGGATGGGGGGGGATTTTTGGATTTCTCGACTCCAGATAATAACTTATTTTAGTTCACTGTGCGAGACGTGAAGATCATTGCATGTCTTGGTGTTTTTCTCCCTCTTGCTGATCACTAAGACGAGCTTTCTACTTGAACTGGCAGAGACATGGATGACCTGAGGCTCTGTGCGCGTGTGTGTGTGTGTGTGTGTGTGTGTGTGTGTGTGTGTGTGTGTGTGTGTGTGTGTGTGTGTGTGTGTGTGTGTTAGTTACAGTGAATGAGACTCGGGTCACGCAGCTCAAGCTGAATCTCAGATTGGTTGCTGACTTCTCACACCACGGAGCTGGAAGGGATCCGACACGCCAGCAGGCCGAGAAACCTCTGAACCTTCCACTGTGTGCGTGTGCGTGTGCGTGTGTGTGTGTGTGTGTGTGTGTGTGTGTGTTTAAGAACTAGTTGACAGCTCAGGTTTAACCCTTACAAAATAATTTGCTCAGTACATATCTTGGTCGCTGTGCTTAAAGAAGAACATTAAAGAGATCTTTATTGTGTAAAAAAACAAACCAGCATCAGTTATAATTGTCTTACATCACTAAATCCTCTTGTGGGCTGTTGCTCGTAAAAAGAAAAAACGCGTGAGGACTTTCTTGAACCCGTGTTCTGTCGTCGTCGCTGTTCATTAGCTGAGCGGCGGAGACATGAAGGAGGAAAGTCTCTGCGGACCAAACTGACTGATCGTCTTAGCGGCTCCGCGTCGTTACACTTGGTTCTGAAACAACAACTTAATTGTTCCGTAAATCCACCGGAAAAAAAAAGATCTGCTCCTTTTTTAAGTATTTAGACAAGATAAACACAAGATAATGGTGCTAATGCTGATGGGAAATGGACCTGCTATTTTAGTCGTGTTAGAAAGCTAAGCTAAGCTAGCTTCCACTTTCTCACAAATGTTGAATATTGTGAATGAAACTCAAAGTCCCAGTCTGGTAGAAGCGCAGTGTGAAACACAAAGCCTTGTTTAGGTTAAACCTGGGTTAATATGTTAGATTAGGCTGAGCCTATGGAGGGTGACGAGCCTGTATGGGGTAAATTACACGTCAAAGACAGTTGGAGCGCAAGAGCCTGAATTGCATCAATTTCTTCTCAAAACAAGCCAAGAAGTATTGATCACGGCGCTTAAGATTCATGTATCTATCGGAAAAATAGAGCGAGATAAAGACAGAAGCTGCAAGCCACAAATGGCAGTTTCTACGCAGCTCTGTCTGCCCAGTTTGACAGGAAATCGTTCATAAATTCAGAATATATCTGGCGCTCTGATCTGGTCGTGCAGCGCTCTCACTAGTGCTCTGATGAATAAAGGCTTTTTTGTTTATCTTTATGCTGTTATTTAACCTTTTCTGAAGCGGTTACAGGCGTTAAATCAATACATTTTACTTGATGTTATGTTATTTGATCGTCACTTCATCTTCTTGGTTGTTGGTCTCACTCCTCAAACATCAGTATTATATTCCCATGATGGTTTCAATGCGTCCGCCCCCCAAATATCTGTACAAACGTCCACACTGAGCTTTTAAAATCTGCATAGATCTGATGACACTCAGCGACTGTTAAAATCCATTTTTAGCTCTGAGTCCTGGATGTTTGTCTGAAGAAACAAGCGCCTTCACGCGAAGGAATAAAAGTGACATGAAGAGACACAAAGAAGTCATCTCTCCGGTGACAGAACATAGTCAGAAATAGCCGTTTATTTTTAGGGCGGCACGCGTCTCTTCGTGGAGCTCTTTGTCACCGGGGTCTCGTTTGAATAAAGTTTTATTTTCCCCGGCTGTGTTGCCCAGAGGCCACGCGTCCTCTCAACATGAAGTACACAGATTTCATAAAATGATGAACCGGACGATCAATGACCTCCAAAGAGGCAACAGAAGGATCCATCGATACACATTAAGCAGCGGGGAGGGGCTGAGCCGTGTGTGTGTGTGTGTGTTTAGGATGTGTGTGTGTGTGAGAGAACAATGACAGTCAGCGGCTGATTTTACAGGCTGAAAGTGAAAGCAGCTGAAGAGGAAACGAAGTGATTAGCAGAGCCAGAACCGAGAGCTGATTCAGAAACACGGCTAAACATAACTGTGTGAAGTCGCTGACTGCGAACATAATGCTTCTGTTGCCGAGCTAGCACAGCGGCCATGTTTACACAGCGGCCATGTTTACACAGCGGCCATGTTTACACAGCGGCCATGTTTACACGACCACAAGGACGCAGATCAATGCGACGCGGGGATCAGATAAGCGGCGTGTGAAACCCGGGTTTCATGCAGGTTTCACTCCTGTGCCAGAGGCGCAGTGCTGACGTGACACCATCAGTGTTGTTGTTTTGAATGCTTATGGAATTGAGTATGGCGCACATGAGCAGCCAATTTGTCGCATTTACCGTTCTGTTCTGTCACCGCCTCTCCGAGTGATAGCTTTGAGTCGTTAGTGGCGGAGTCCGCCTCTTCTATCGCAAAGGAATACTAATGCAATAAGCCGACGTTGCCGCACACCGGACGTGTTGAACTGGTTAACTATGGGATGGCTTTTATTGTGAATTGCAGTCAGAGTAATCAAGGTCACGGCCGGTGTCGGTGTCAGAGGGTGATTTTTAATGACCTGCTGAGAGCGAGCCGTTTGATGAAGAGCTGCAGATGACAGACTCCACGGTGGCTTTTTGGAGAAATACCTCCGACACGTCAGCGGGGTAAACAAGTCCTCTTCTCCGCGCTGCGCACAGCGGGGAATCCGGCCAATTAAAAAAAAAAAAAAAAAAAGGTCAAAAGGCCAATTATTGACTTCCGTTTATTTCATCAAAACAACACGAGGCGATGAATGAGTTGGTTTGGCAAACAGATGCACCAGTTATTCTACGTCTGCTGCATTGGGTTTGCTGCCCCCAGTGGCCAACACAACTCGTGGTGGTAAAACGCACTTTTCCAGAGCTTTCAACCGTATCATACATCATAACAACCACTCTGGAGCTCTTAAAGCGGACACAGTGTGATAATCTACGACCCATTCAGCCAGTAAATGACATCCATCCAATGCTAAACTATAAATCAATTAAAGTGCTGCATCGATATAAATAAATGCAAATTAAAAAAAAAAAAAAAAGGGCTACTGCACAGATTTCACATGTCCAAGTTGGTTTACGACTCGTGGGTTTGTGCTTCAGCTTTCTTCTTCTGTGGCTCTGGAGTAAAGAAGAAGAAAGAGAAGAAGAAAAGAACTAACCCTGATGATGTCATAGTGATGTCATCGGGGGTCGTCCGAGCTTGAGCTTTGAGACGACACATTTTAAACTGAAAGCCTGCGTCGCAAATTGGAGGTGTGGAGTTTCAAAGGTTGCAAGGAAGGGCAGTATTCCAGCTGCATTATGGGAAATGTAGGATCCAGTGGGTTTTTGGGGGGCTTGTATCCGTCCCTCACAAGTCCGATACTTTCATGGAAGTATAAAATAAAAGGTAACTCAATGAATTGATGCTGATGAAGGACAACGGATTTAAACAGTCAGTCACTTAAACAGTCAGTTACAGTGTGTGTGTGTGTGTGTGTGTGTGTGTGTGTGTGTGTGTGTTGGCCTTTAACCTTGCATTTAAGTCCCCCCCCCTCCTCCCTCCATGCTGTGAAAATATAATTACAGTTTCTTCATTAAAGTGAGTAATTTCTTGCGTGGAGGACGCGACTACAGCTGTCCTCTGATTACTAAATGGAACAGAGCAATGATCTATGGAGCCATTAGGGGAACGGGCTGGAACTAATTTCAATCCTGGAATGGACCGATGGCTGCAAACACACACACACACACGGATCAAAAGATGACGAGAGAAACAACAAACAGCAGTGTGTCGGTCATTTGCTGGTCTCAGCGCTGACGGATCATCGATCTCCACAAAGTAAGGAGTGTGTGTTTGTATTATGACTGTTTAATGGTGCGCACACACACACACACACACACACACACACACACACACACACACACACACACACACACACACACACACACACACACACACACACACCATTGTTACTGGTGCATTGTCAGTGGCGGAAAGGAACTAAGTAGTCTACATTTACTCAAGAACTGTGCTTAAGTACCATTTCTTCCATTTTCTCCTACTTTACACTTCTACTCCACAACATTTGAGGAAAAAGTTGGACTTTCTATTCCACTACATTTATCTGACAACTTCAGCCGCTCTTTACTTTGCAGATTCAAATTAATATTACAAATATACTCAAACAAATCAAGAAATAAATAATTACTATAGGTTAAGATAAGACTTGATCATTGATCTGTTGGGGGATAACTTCACAAACTACCCAGGGGTTCATTAGGTAACCCCCCCCCCCCCCCCCCGCCCCCCTTTACCAGCTGATGTGCACACGAATGCATCACTAATCAATTAAGTGACATCAATGAAAGTGAGGGAATGAGGACGTCACAGAATTTTGAGGCAGCTCAATTAAAAAAAAAAAATACTGCAAAACTTGCACGAGCCGTTAGCCGACCAGTTGAATGACGCGAATGTTCAAACTAATTAACAAATAATTGGAGCGACTGACACACAATTAACTCTTTTGGGCGTCCGCTGCCGCAGTCGGCCGGTTGGTAAATAAACTTTAAACCCACGAACTCTCGTCCGACAGGACGACATTTAAATGAGCTCAACTGGGATTCAAACCATTGACCTCTGCATTGATTAATAGAACTGTACAAGGCCGCGGATCACTCGCTAGCCAATAACAATTAGGTTCCAAAACATAATTATTAGGCTATAATTAGGCTAATTATGAATAGGGCTAATTGAACTCACACACACAACAACAGGATATTGCGCTTGAGCTAAAGTAGGTGTGACAGAGCTGTGATGGAGATAAAAGGCCTGCAGGTGTTTTCTTTTCGTTTAGTTTCTTGGTGCGTTGTTGGAGGCGTCTCACCTTCTATGGGGGACGTTTTCAGGCGGCGGCAGATGCCCTGCACGTCTCCGTGCTTGTCCTGTATCTTGCTGACGGCTTCGGCGCTCCGCAGCTCCATCAGCTCCCTCAGGTCCATCACGGTCACCCCGAAGTCCCCGTCATGGCCGCCCTCTGCGACCGAGTTCCCCGCAGGGTGGTCCGCCGTGTTGTTGGACATGTCGGTCCCTCTTCACGGCAGCAGCGTAGTTGGTGTAGTTTTTATTCCTCGGAGTGTCTTTTTTTTTCCGTCTAGAATCGTATATTAGCGTTAGACTGGGCCGTCAGTTCACAGGAATTGTGGGTAGTGTAGTTGTGGCGGTGGAGATGAGCGCTGAGGTTAGCTCCTGACCCGGCCGTGCATGCTCCTCTTTGGGTTACCACGGAAACAGGGGAGTAAACATGTTCTGGTCCCTGCGGAGGAAACAAACAGAAAAACAGGCTTTAATGAAGCAGATCCAGGCAGGAAACGGTCTGAACGTCATCGTCAGAGAGATCAGCTCAAGATTTTCTACTAATTAATAGCAGAGAGACTAATTGGGCCAATTAGAGGAGAGCTTCTCGTCTCAGATTATTAGAGTCCACTGGACCACCGAGGTCGTTAGGATGTAAACGGATTATCGGTTTGTGCTGCTCCTCCGAGACGCGTGATTGGTTGGTAAATATCTGCTGCCCTCTGTGAACCGTCTGCTGAGGTTATGACTCAGAAATAGAAAGAAACGCATTTCATTCTTCACAACGTCGATTTCAATCTGCAAAATTCATGTTTGAAAAGCCAGAAACCTTCATTTGTACGCGTATTAGTGTCAAACAAGACAGAAAACGAGCAGTGGAAATAGTAAAGAACTATTTTTTGGATTGCTACGTCGGAATAAGAAGTCACTCAAAATGGAAATTACACCTGTGATTATATTATAGTGATGTATTTGATGGGCCAGTTACATGAAAATCAGGCCTGTAGTTTCATCCAAACCGCAATTAAAGTGATAAGAAATCAGAAAGAAAGAAAAAAAACACGAGCCATCGTGATGAAGACAAAGAGGTATTGGAACGCACACACACACACACACACACACACACACACACACACACACACACACACACACACGAGTAGCTGGATTACTTTGTCCTGCGGGGAAACACACTGCAGCTCTGAGAGCCAATCAACAGCAAGCAGAGGACGATAAAGGGAGAATTCCACGGGGTCAGTGTGTGTGTGTGTGTGTGTGTGTGTGTGTGTGTGGCCAAAGTGTGGCATTCCAACCCATCACCACAGATTATGTAAGTGCACTTCAAAGGCTGTCCTCCAATTTTCACTGTTTAGTGTTCCGTCATGGACACACACACACACACACACACACACACACACACACACACACACACACACACACACACACACACACACACACACACACACCATCACAGCCTGTTAGAAAAGACTGCAGTTGGTACTAGTGACACTGGGTCAGTGGTTCTCAGACTGGGGGTCGAGCGCTGAGTGAGCAGAACATTACATGCGGAGCGCAGCTGTTTTCTCCTTAAAGCGCTTTGAATAATTGACTTTTTGTTTGTCCTTCAGATCAGATATTTAAGGAAAGAGCCGATGGCTGCTTGTATAATATTTGGCACTCGGTCCACAGCGTGAGCGACGATGAAAAGTCTTAGTGATGCATTTTTAAACCGAGAGGCCACTTTATTAGGGACGCTTGTGCAACCAAATCCAGCCGAATGCCTCAACGCCGCCATGACAACCATCTTTACGAAGCGCATAATGTTGAATTTAAGGAGATTTATGTTCTCATCAGTTTGGCAGCGGCTTAAAAAGATTCAATACCAATGAGCCAAAATCTACCTCAGGGGTCAACGTTGACTTCTCTCACGTTTTTACCTCCAACTGGGAAACCCATCGATATCGTGATATGAGACTAGATATACTCTTATTTTAGATATCGTGATATTTCACAAGTGTCGTCTTTTCTTGGTTTTAAAAGCTGCATAACAGTGATGTGATAACATTGCCTGAACTTACCAGACTTTAGACTTATATCCATATTACTGATTATTATCTACTAAAAGCTTCTTTAATGGTAGTATTTTGTAAAAGCACCAATAACCAACAAACCTTTAATAATAAATAATCTTTCAGAAAACCGTCCTCGAAAACGTAAAATCCACTTTTCTTTTTGCATTTCTACGTCGCCGCATATATTCCAAGGGAGGAGTCTGTGTCTGTGTGTGTGTGTGTGTGTGTGTGTGTGTGTGTGTGTGTGTGTGTGTGTGTGTGTGTGTGTGTGTGTGTGTGTGTGTGTTTTCCCCCCTCAGGAACCAAAACACCGGAACCAGAGTCAGGACTCATTAGCTCTTCATTCAGTAGACTCAATAAACGAGACGTAAACCCGGGAACTGAACGACTCATTCAGCTCAAATTAGATTATTAAAGTCACTTTGGATTTTTTTTTTTTTTTTTTTAGGGGGGGAAGATTTATTGTGTCGTCCTTATTTACGGTGCATGAAAAAGTTTAGAGGAAAGAAAAAGCCACGTAGAGCCCAGGTTGTGTACGTCTGTTAACCTCCGCTTCAAATCGTGTGTGTGTGTGTGTGTGTGTGTGTGTTTGTGTGTGTGTGTGTGTATCCTCTCTCTCTCTCTCTGCGTTCACTAATTATCCGTCTGTTCATCGACCAGAAGTCGAGTGATTATTACAACGAGACGACGGAGAAATGTAACGAAATAAACTGCCCACAGACATCACTGAATTAAAGTTTGTTGTACATTATTACGCAAATAGTTGGTGATGTCGTTGTGATGGAACGTGTTAATTATAGACGGTGAGATTGTTTAATTATACGGCCACCAAGAAGAGGGAGGGAACAAGTATTTCATTAAAACGGAGCAAATAGGTGCATAATTCCACGTAAGGGATTTGGATTCTCATTGAAGCAACAGAATCGTTTAGCTTATAGTTTATGGGAGTGATGACGGCAGCGAGTTAATAATGATTACACATGAAGCTTAACAGACACTTTCATCTCATGTCATATGAAGGAAATACAAGAGTTTTCCTGCTGACCTTCAATATGCGACGAGTTTTCCCATTTTTAGGATAACTTCACAACATTAATATTACTTTAAGTCTCTATGCCACAACATTTTGAGAGCAAATATTGTACTTTTTACTTGACAACATTTATCTTAGTTTGTCCCTTTTTGCAGGTTCAGATTTTTATAATTTATGATGCATTATTAACTGTGTATTTAAAGTAGTTAAAATAATCTCAACCTTTACCAGCGGCAACATTTAAATGATGAACACATGAATGTTTCAGTAACTGTCGTCAAGAAATATAAAAAATATTCTGCTGGCCCGTTTTGCAAAGTGAATACTTGTCCTCTTGTACTTTAAAAAAAAGATTTTGAATGCAGGACTATTACTTTTTTCTGATGAGACAAATAAGCTAAAATACCATCAATAATTGCCAAAAATGTCCATTGCTGTATATATTCGTCAGCAGTGGAAACAAATGTGTGTAAGAGGCAGGAAGTGTACTGTGAACTAAAGACGTGCCGGTATCTTTACTACGGTTTAAACCGCAGGGTTTGAAAAGGGAAGCCAACGCCAGAAGTGTCTTAAAACTTGCATTCTCTCTCCTGACCACCAGGGGGCGACTCCTGTGGTTGTGTAGAAGTCCAAGAGAAAATTACTCTACTGCTCTCTTGATTTATTCCCTCAGTAAACATTGTAAACATGAGTTTATGGTCTCAATCTCTAGTTTCAAGTTTTCTTTAATACAGCATGATGTTTGTTTAGTAAATTATGATCCATTTAGAGTCAAATAAACCATAAAGCAGAGAACGCTTTAGGGCGGGGCTACCTTGTGATTGACAGGTCTCTACCAATGGTCACCGGTTGCAAAAAGCCAAGATGGCGGCGACCAAACTGCTGAACTCAAGGCTTCAAAGTAACCGTCCACAAACCAACGTCCACTTCTTATAGCAGAAAACACTCGGATAGAGACACGAGTGTGCAGGATTTTCTGGTTCTTTAACCGCCAACGCACAAATCAAAAGTAGCATTTAAACTGCATTCGAAGTCTTAAACTATGACGACAACCAGCCTGCTTTTAGTTTACGGTGCATTCGATGGTAGCTCAATCAACGAAGCTTCAATACACAGCTCCCTGTGTTTAAGTACTAATAGTAGTATTTCACCAACGTGATAATAATACCATTTAACGCCATGTTTTTCCGCCACGATAATCGTAGCGTCGAAACGTGATCGTAGGGAAGAGTAGAAGAAGAATTATGAAAGGGAGAAATTACACAGAGGGCACATTCTGGGTGGAGTTACACAAACAATACGCACACACAAACACACCCTTTAGGGTTTGTTGACTGCACCGCCACACCCACTTCAGTCTAAAGGTGAGCATTCCTACCTTTACACCGTGTAGACACACCTGCTGACACACACACACACACACCTTCGACTCAGCATGTGTGTGTGTGTTATGCTTGAAGTGTTTGATTAACGCGCGCGCACACACACACACACACACACACACACACACACACACACACACACACACACACACACAAGCTCTGCCAGTGCCACTTAGCACTTTGCTCGACACGTAGCGTTACATATTAGATGTACCGGTTGTTCTACAGGTAGAGGAGGAAACGACTTGTAAAAAAAAAAAAAAAAAAAAGCACCAGACAATACGAACAGCTGATTTATCACGTGTACTGAAGAACTGCTTCCTGTTTTTACGGTTTCTCATTTTCCATCCCTAAACTCTCGTCCTGTAAGTCAACCTGGGTTTGTAATCCTGTAGAAGTCCATGTCCTGATTGTCACGTGTGGCTTTGGTAAATCAGGCTAAAATATTCCTGTCACTCCTCATCCAGCTAATTTCTTTCCTTGAAAGCATTTTGAGGATTGATTTTTTCCCCTGTTAAATCCTGGGTGTTAAAGTGCGCTCTTATTTTGAAATAAAAACAAAGCGAGTCGTTTGCTGATCATGTGATTGCACTGCCGTTCAAAAGTGTGTATTCTCCTGCCACTGGACTGCTTCTGAGCGTTTTTTATGTGTTCATGTTGTAGAAAGAAAGACCTTTTTTAACCACCACATCTTATTTTAGCATTTTCGAGTTTGTTTTGTAAATGGAAAACCAAAAAACGGCGTACCGCGGTTCGACCGGACCGTCGATGGAAAGGGACAAAGATCCCTCTGATGAACCGGTGAATAAGAGGAGAACCAAACCACCAGTCAGTCACGCATTAAACTAACTGGAAGCTGAGCATCAACATGTGTGCAGCTTTAAAGAAGAACAAGTTCCTGTTTCCATAATAATAATAATAATAATAATAATAATAATAATAATAATGTAGCCTCCAGCAAGCTGGAAGCAGTGTCACGGTTTCTATTGGAATATAAGATGAACATACACTGACTGACTCATCTAATTTAAAACCTCTTCAATCTGAACTGTGTGTGTGTGTGTGTGTGTGTGTGTGTGTGTGTGTGTGTGTGTGTGTGTGTGTGTGTGTGTGTGTGTGTGTGTGTGTGTGTGTGTGTGTGTGTGTGTGTGTGTGTTTAGAGCCCAAACTCACCATTTGGGGCTCAATAATGATTAAGGGTCACCGACACTTTTCTGGACTGGAAAATTAATCTGTTATGTAAGGAAATGGAGGTTCTTCTTAATTTGGGCAAAAATATTTCAAATGTAAATAATACAAATATTATAACAATAATACAAACACCCCCCAAAAATTGTATTTATGTTAAAATAGACATTCTTGAAGGAAAAGAACGAGACTGCCTAATAAGTCTTTTTTATAAAAATGTAGTTTCATGGAATCATCTAAAATCATATCATTAACCATCGTAGTTTCACACCAAATGGAAGGTTGACCCTCCTCTGCCGCCATACTTTATCGTTGACCCCCAAAATGACTGTCCTGTTGCGGCTCAGGACGCAGTGACTTCCTGTTTACACGGCCTTTGATTGGACGGTTGCTGCACATCACTAAAATATTTACCAGCTGAGACATTTCCCACATGTTTTCCTGTTGGAACCTGGCTGCAGCGAAATCACCAGTCTGAGCTCGTCAGTTCAGAACGTAACGACTTCACGGCTGTAAGTTTCACTTCGCCGCGACCACGGCCTCGGAGAAGAGCGACAACGAGAGACCGAATCCAGTTACAGAAGATAGACAGGAAGTGATGTCAGGACTTTAGCCGTCTCTATATATAGATGGAGCATCTATGCCGCCACAAGGCAAGCAGTGTGTGTGTGTGTGTGTGTGTGTGTGTGTGTGTGTGTGTGTGTGTGTGTGTGTGTGTGTGTGTGTGTGTGTGTGTGTGTGTGTGTGTGTGAGAGAGAGGGACAATGCGTCTGTTCTCTGTCCATCTTATCGGTTTATTATTGACTCCAGATGAAATTATGCTGCCGCCACCATGTTGCCAACCACTCAGCTTGTGTGTGTGTGTGTGTGTGTGTGTGTGTGTGTGTGTGTGTGTGTGTGTGTGTGTGTGTGTGTGTGTGTGTGTGTGTGTGGCGAAAGTGACCAATAAAAAAAGGCCAAGCGGAACTGATTTGTATGTTTGAGGGTGCAGCAGCAGAGCCGGTCTGTAATCCTGGACCTGGTGTGTCTGGGTCTGTCTGTGGGGTTTCCTTCACAAGCTCTTTGCAGAAAGGATTCAAAATTGTGTGCGTGTGCGTGTGTGTGTGCGCGCGTGCATGTGTTGTTTTGCCACACAGACCAGCAGGCATCCTGTTTCATGCTGTGTTCATATCATTCGAAGATGGAAAGATTCCCATGTTTATTGGTCGGGTTTTCCTTCCATACTCTGATGCTAATAAAGCCGAGGAAAAGCAGAGGAGAAGCATTTCTTTTGTTTTGCCGTTTCGGACAGAAAACCGTCTGATAAACACCTGAAAATGCGCACACGCGGTTTCACACGTAAACAGTTTGCAGAACTAATCACCTCGACGAGGACGCATTTGGTTAAACTAAACAAAACGGAGAAGCAGAATGAGTCACACTGACTAACAGCACACCGGCCATGTTGTTGCACCGAGGGAGCGAGGCGTATATACACACATATGAACGCGGCGGGCTCGGTAGAATGCTGGATGATTCATTTCAACCCCCCCAAAAAAAAGGCTTTTAGCTTTTGTTGAATTCTCATGAGGCTCAATAAGCGGCTATCAATAATCCAACGCTCCTAATACGACACCAGAGAGCGCCTTTACGATAAAGAACGGCGTCATCATCTCTCGCCATTAACAACCGCTGGTTCTCACGTGACTGAAGCTCCCACACATCAAAAGGACTGTAGGATGTGGTCAAAAGCTCTGGGGAAAAAAGCAATCTAGTGGGCCGTTAGTGAAGAC